>NW_026696804.1:0-46844 GCF_030435755.1 Ochotona princeps | reverse complement strand
TAATGCACTCAAAGGGCACTAAGCATAGAGTGTGAAAACTGAGTTTCCTTGAGAGCTGCTTGGAAGCCTGATGGTGTGTGAAGTTAGTGAGCCAAATGGAGTTGTTTTCCCACAAGAACCACTCGGCTGATCCTTCTTCAATATGCCCTTCACCAACATGCAGTGTTCCCTTGATTGAATTAGCTCTCACACCAATATGTGCATCTAGAGCCTTTGCATTGAGGGCTATCTGAAAATGGCTGTGGCGCTGAAGTTGCCTGTGAATGTGGAGTTGGTGGCATGTGAAACCCGCATGTGGAGCATTCGTTTGTGTGGGATGCTCTACCAGGTTCTTTCCTAGATAATGCACTCAAAGGGCACTAAGCATAGAGTGTGAAAACTGAGTTTCCTTGAGAGCTGCTTGGAAGCCTGATGGTGTGTGAAGTTAGTGAGCCAAATGGAGTTGTTCTCCCACAAGAACCACTCGGCTGAAAATCCTTCTTCAATATGCCCTTCACCAACATGCAGTGTTTCCTTGATTGAATCAGCTCTCACACCAATATTTGCGTCTAGAGCCTTTGCATTGAGGGCTATCTGAAAATGGCTGTGGCGCTGAAGTTGCCTGTGAATGTGGAGTTGGTGGCATGTGAAAGCCGCATGTGGAGCATTAGTTTGTGTGGGATGCTCTACCAGGTTCATTCCTAGATAATGCACTCAAAGGGCACTAAGCATAGAGTGTGAAAACTGAGTTTCCTTGAGAGCTGCTTGGAAGCCTGATGCTGTGTGAAGTTAGTGAGCCAAATGGAGTTGTTCTCCCACAAGAACCACTCGGCTGATCCTTCTTCAATATGCCCTTCACCAACATGCAGTGTTTCCTTGATTGAATTAGCTCTCACACCAATATTTGCGTCTAGAGCCTTTGCATTGAGGGCTATCTGAAAACGGCTGTGGCGCTGAAGTTGCCTGTGAATGTGGAGTTGGTGGCATGTGAAACCCGCATGTGGAGCATTCGTTTGTGTGGGATGCTCTACCAGGTTCATTTCAGTCCTAGCCATACAAAGGGCACTAAGCATAGAGTGTGAAAACTGAGTTTCCTTGAGAGCTGCTTGGAAGCCTGATGGTGTGTGAAGTTAGTGAGCCAAATGGAGTTGTTCTCCCACAAGAACCACTCGGCTGATCCTTCTTCAATATGCCCTTCACCAACATGCAGTGTTTCCTTGATTGAATTAGCTCTCACACCAATATTTGCGTCTAGAGCCTTTGCATTGAGGGCTATCTGAAAACGGCTGTGGCGCTGAAGTTGCCTGTGAATGTGGAGTTGGTGGCATGTGAAACCCGCATGTGGAGCATTCGTTTGTGTGGGATGCTCTACCAGGTTCATTCCTAGATAATGCACTCAAAGGGCACTAAGCATAGAGTGTGAAAACTGAGTTTCCTTGAGAGCTGCTTGGAAGCCTGATGGTGTGTGAAATTAGTGAGCCAAATGGAGTTGTTCTCCCACAAGAACCACTCGGCTGATCCTTCTTCAATATGCCCTTCACCAACATGCAGTGTTTCCTTGATTGAATTAGCTCTCACACCAATATTTGCGTCTAAAGCCTTTGCATTGAGGGCTATCTGAAAACGGCTGTGGCGCTGAAGTTGCCTGTGAATGTGGAGTTGGTGGCATGTGAAACCCGCATGTGGAGCATTCGTTTGTGTGGGATGCTCTACCAGGTTCATTTCAGTCCTAGCCATACAAAGGGCACTAAGCATAGAGTGTGAAAACTGAGTTTCCTTGAGAGCTGCTTGGAAGCCTGATGGTGTGTGAAGTTAGTGAGCCAAATGGAGTTGTTCTCCCACAAGAACCACTCGGCTGATCCTTCTTCAATATGCCCTTCACCAACATGCAGTGTTTCTTGATTGAATTAGCTCTCACACCAATATTTGCGTCTAGAGCCTTTGCATTGAGGGCTATCTGAAAATGGCTGTGGCGCTGAAGTTGCCTGTGAATGTGGAGTTGGTGGCATGTGAAACCCGCATGTGGAGCATTCGTTTGTGTGGGATGCTCTACCAGGTTCATTCCTAGATAATGCATTCAAAGGGCACTAAACATAGAGTGTGAAAACTGAGTTTCCTTGAGAGCTGCTTGGAAGCCTGATGGTGTGTGAAGTTAGTGAGCCAAATGGAGTTGTTCTCCCACAAGAACCACTCGGCTGATCCTTCTTCAATATGCCCTTCACCAACATGCAGTGTTTCCTTGATTGAATTAGCTCTCACACCAATATTTGCGTCTAGAGCCTTTGCATTGAGGGCTATCTGAAAACGGCTGTGGCGCTGAAGTTGCCTGTGAATGTGGAGTTGGTGGCATGTGAAACCCGCATGTGGAGCATTCGTTTGTGTGGGATGCTCTACCAGGTTCATTCCTAGATAATGCACTCAAAGGGCACTAAGCATAGAGTGTGAAAACTGAGTTTCCTTGAGAGCTGCTTGGAAGCCTGATGGTGTGTGAAGTTAGTGAGCCAAATGGAGTTGTTCTCCCACAAGAACCACTCAGCTGATCCTTCTTCAATAAGCCCTTCACCAACATGCAGTGTTTCCTTGATTGAATTAGCTCTCACACCAATATTTGCGTCTAGAGCCTTTGCATTGAGGGCTATCTGAAAACGGCTGTGGCGCTGAAGTTGCCTGTGAATGTGGAGTTGGTGGCATGTGAAACCCGCATGTGGAGCATTCGTTTGTGTGGGATGCTCTACCAGGTTCATTTCAGTCCTAGCCATACAAAGGGCACTAAGCATAGAGTGTGAAAACTGAGTTTCCTTGAGAGCTGCTTGGAAGCCTGATGGTGTGTGAAGTTAGTGAGCCAAATGGAGTTGTTCTCCCACAAGAACCACTCGGCTGATCCTTCTTCAATATGCCCTTCACCAACATGCAGTGTTTCCTTGATTGAATTAGCTCTCACACCAATATTTGCGTCTAGAGCCTTTGCATTGAGGGCTATCCTGAAAACGGCTGTGGCGCTGAAGTTGCCTGTGAATGTGGAGTTGGTGGCATGTGAAACCCGCATGTGGAGCATTCGTTTTGTGTGGGATGCTCTACCAGGTTCATTTCAGTCCTAGCCATACAAAGGGCACTAAGCATAGAGTGTGAAAACTGAGTTTCCTTGAGGAGCTGCTTGGAAGCCTCATGGTGTGTGAAGTTAGTGAGCCAAATGGAGTTGTTCTCCCACAAGAACCACTCGGCTGATCCTTCTTCAATATGCCCTTCACCAACATGCAGTGTTTCTTGATTGAATTAGCTCTCACACCAATATTTGCGTCTAGAGCCTTTGCATTGAGGGCTATCTGAAAATGGCTGTGTCGCTGAAGTTGCCTGTGAATGTGGAGTTGGTGGCATGTGAAACCCGCATGTGGAGCATTCGTTTGTGTGGGATGCTCTACCAGGTTCATTCCTAGATAATGCATTCAAAGGGCACTAAACATAGAGTGTGAAAACTGAGTTTCCTTGAGAGCTGCTTGGAAGCCTGATGGTGTGTGAAGTTAGTGAGCCAAATGGAGTTGTTCTCCCACAAGAACCACTCGGCTGATCCTTCTTCAATATGCCCTTCACCAACATGCAGTGTTTCCTTGATTGAATTAGCTCTCACACCAATATTTGCGTCTAGAGCCTTTGCATTGAGGGCTATCTGAAAACGGCTGTGGCGCTGAAGTTGCCTGTGAATGTGGAGTTGGTGGCATGTGAAACCCGCATGTGGAGCATTCGTTTGTGTGGGATGCTCTACCAGGTTCATTCCTAGATAATGCACTCAAAGGGCACTAAGCATAGAGTGTGAAAACTGAGTTTCCTTGAGAGCTGCTTGGAAGCCTGATGGTGTGTGAAGTTAGTGAGCCAAATGGAGTTGTTCTCCCACAAGAACCACTCGGCTGATCCTTCTTCAATATGCCCTTCACCAACATGCAGTGTTTCCTTGATTGAATTAGCTCTCACACCAATATTTGCGTCTAGAACCTTTGCATTGAGGGCTATCTGAAAACGGCTGTGGAGCTGAAGTTGCCTGTGAATGTGGAGTTGGTGGCATGTGAAACCCGCATGTGGAGCATTCGTTTGTGTGGGATGCTCTACCAGGTTCATTCCTAGATAATGCACTCAAAGGGCACTAAGCATAGAGTGTGAAAACTGAGTTTCCTTGAGAGCTGCTTGGAAGCCTGATGGTGTGTGAAGTTAGTGAGCCAAATGGAGTTGTTCTCCCACAAGAACCACTCGGCTGATCCTTCTTCAATATGCCCTTCACCAACATGCAGTGTTTCCTTGATTGAATTAGCTCTCACACCAATATTTGTGTCTAGAGCCTTTGAATTGAGGGCTATCTGAAAACGGCTGTGGCGCTGAAGTTGCCTGTGAATGTGGAGTTGGTGGCATGTGAAACCCGCATGTGGAGCATTCGTTTGTGTGGGATGCTCTACCAGGTTCATTTCAGTCCTAGCCATACAAAGGGCACTAAGCATAGAGTGTGAAAACTGAGTTTCCTTGAGAGCTGCTTGGAAGCCTGATGGTGTGTGAAGTTAGTGAGCCAAATGGAGTTGTTCTCCCACAAGAACCACTCAGCTGATCCTTCTTCAATATGCCCTTCACCAACATGCAGTGTTTCCTTGATTGAATTAGCTCTCACACCAATATTTGCGTCTAGAGCCTTTGCATTGAGGGCTATCTGAAAATGGCTGTGGCGCTGAAGTTGCCTGTGAATGTGGAGTTGGTGGCATGTGAAACCCGCATGTGGAGCATTCGTTTGTGTGGGATGCTCTACCAGGTTCATTCCTAGATAATGCATTCAAAGGGCACTAAACATAGAGTGTGAAAACTGAGTTTCCTTGAGAGCTGCTTGGAAGCCTGATGGTGTGTGAAGTTAGTGAGCCAAATGGAGTTGTTCTCCCACAAGAACCACTCGGCTGATCCTTCTTCAATATGCCCTTCACCAACATGCAGTGTTTCCTTGATTGAATTAGCTCTCACACCAATATTTGCGTCTAGAGCCTTTGCATTGAGGGCTATCTGAAAACGGCTGTGGCGCTGAAGTTGCCTGTGAATGTGGAGTTGGTGGCATGTGAAACCCGCATGTGGAGCATTCGTTTGTGTGGGATGCTCTACCAGGTTCATTTCAGTCCTAGCCATACAAAGGGCACTAAGCATAGAGTGTGAAAACTGAGTTTCCTTGAGAGCTGCTTGGAAGCCTGATGGTGTGTGAAGTTAGTGAGCCAAATGGAGTTGTTCTCCCACAAGAACCACTCGGCTGATCCTTCTTCAATATGCCCTTCACCAACATGCAGTGTTTCCTTGATTGAATTAGCTCTCACACCAATATTTGCATCTAGAGCCTTTGCATTGAGGGCTATCTGAAAATGGCTGTGGCGCTGAAGTTGCCTGTGAATGTGGAGTTGGTGGCATGTGAAACCCGCATGTGGAGCATTCGTTTGTGTGGGATGCTCTACCAGGTTCATTCCTAGATAATGCATTCAATGGGCACTAAACATAGAGTGTGAAAACTGAGTTTCCTTGAGAGCTGCTTGGAAGCCTGATGGTGTGTGAAGTTAGTGAGCCAAATGGAGTTGTTCTCCCACAAGAACCACTCGGCTGATCCTTCTTCAATATGCCCTTCACCAACATGCAGTGTTTCCTTGATTGAATTAGCTCTCACACCAATATTTGCGTCTAGAGCCTTTGCATTGAGGGCTATCTGAAAACGGCTGTGGCGCTGAAGTTGCCTGTGAATGTGGAGTTGGTGGCATGTGAAACCCGCATGTGGAGCATTCGTTTGTGTGGGATGCTCTACCAGGTTCATTTCAGTCCTAGCCATACAAAGGGCACTAAGCATAGAGTGTGAAAACTGAGTTTCCTTGAGAGCTGCTTGGAAGCCTGATGGTGTGTGAAGTTAGTGAGCCAAATGGAGTTGTTCTCCCACAAGAACCACTCGGCTGATCCTTCTTCAATATGCCCTTCACCAACATGCCTTGTTTCCTTGATTGAATTAGCTCTCACACCAATATTTGCGTCTAGAGCCTTTGCATTGAGGGCTATCTGAAAATGGCTGTGGCGCTGAAGTTGCCTGTGAATGTGGAGTTGGTGGCATGTGAAACCCGCATGTGGAGCATTCGTTTGTGTGGGATGCTCTACCAGGTTCATTCCTAGATAATGCACTCAAAGGGCACTAAACATAGAGTGTGAAAACTGAGTTTCCTTGAGAGCTGCTTGGAAGCCTGATGGTGTGTGAAGTTAGTGAGCCAAATGGAGTTGTTCTCCCACAAGAACCACTCGGCTGATCCTTCTTCAATATGCCCTTCACCAACATGCAGTGTTTCCTTGATTGAATTAGCTCTCACACCAATATTTGCGTCTAGAGTCTTTGCATTGAGGGCTATCTGAAAACGGCTGTGGCGCTGAAGTTGCCTGTGAATGTGGAGTTGGTGGCATGTCAAACCCGCATGTGGAGCATTCGTTTGTGTGGGATGCTCTACCAGGTTCATTTCAGTCCTAGCCATACAAAGGGCACTAAGCATAGAGTGTGAAAACTGAGTTTCCTTGAGAGCTGCTTGGAAGCCTGATGGTGTGTGAAGTTAGTGAGCCAAATGGAGTTGTTCTCCCACAAGAACCACTCGGCTGATCCTTCTTCAATATGCCCTTCACCAACATGCAGTGTTTCCTTGATTGAATTAGCTCTCACACCAATATTTGCGTCTAGAGCCTTTGCATTGAGGGCTATCTGAAAACGGCTGTGGCGCTGAAGTTGCCTGTGAATGTGGAGTTGGTGGCATGTGAAACCCGCATGTGGAGCATTCGTTTGTGTGGGATGCTCTACCAGGTTCATTCCTAGATAATGCACTCAAAGGGCACTAAGCATAGAGTGTGAAAACTGAGTTTCCTTGAGAGCTGCTTGGAAGCCTGATGGTGTGTGAAGTTAGTGAGCCAAATGGAGTTGTTCTCCCACAAGAACCACTCGGCTGATCCTTCTTCAATATGCCCTTCACCAACATGCAGTGTTTCCTTGATTGAATTAGCTCTCACACCAATATTTGTGTCTAGAGCCTTTGCATTGCGGGCTATCTGAAAACGGCTGTGGCGCTGAAGTTGCCTGTGAATGTGGAGTTGGTGGCATGTGAAACCCGCATGTGGAGCATTCGTTTGTGTGGGATGCTCTACCAGGTTCATTTCAGTCCGAGCCATACAAAGGGCACTAAGCATAGAGTGTGAAAACTGAGTTTCCTTGAGAGCTGCTTGGAAGCCTGATGGTGTGTGAAGTTAGTGAGCCAAATGGAGTTGTTCTCCCACAAGAACCACTCGGCTGATCCTTCTTCAATATGCCCTTCACCAACATGCAGTGTTTCCTTGATTGAATTAGCTCTCACACCAATATTTGCGTCTAGAGCCTTTGCATTGAGGGCTATCTGAAAACGGCTGTGGCGCTGAAGTTGCCTGTGAATGTGGAGTTGGTGGCATGTGAAACCCGCATGTGGAGCATTCGTTTGTGTGGGATGCTCTACCAGGTTCATTTCAGTCCTAGCCATACAAAGGGCACTAAGCATAGAGTGTGAAAACTGAGTTTCCTTGAGAGCTGCTTGGAAGCCTGATGGTGTGTGAAGTTAGTGAGCCAAATGGAGTTGTTTTCCCACAAGAACCACTCGGCTGATCCTTCTTCAATATGCCCTTCACCAACATGCAGTGTTTCCTTGATTGAATTAGCTCTCACACCAATATTTGCGTCTAGAGCCTTTGCATTGAGGGCTATCTGAAAACGGCTGTGGCGCTGAAGTTGCCTGTGAATGTGGAGTTGGTGGCATGTGAAACCCGCATGTGGAGCATTCGTTTGTGTGGGATGCTCTACCAGGTTCATTCCTAGATAATGCATTCAAAGGGCACTAAACATAGAGTGTGAAAACTGAGTTTCCTTGAGAGCTGCTTGGAAGCCTGATGGTGTGTGAAGTTAGTGAGCCAAATGGAGTTGTTCTCCCACAAGAACCACTCGGCTGATCCTTCTTCAATATGCCCTTCACCAACATGCAGTGTTTCCTTGATTGAATTAGCTCTCACACCAATATTTGCGTCTAGAGCCTTTGCATTGAGGGCTATCTGAAAACGGCTGTGGCGCTGAAGTTGCCTGTGAATGTGGAGTTGGTGGCATGTGAAACCCGCATGTGGAGCATTCGTTTGTGTGGGATGCTCTACCAGGTTCATTTCAGTCCTAGCCATACAAAGGGCACTAAGCATAGAGTGTGAAAACTGAGTTTCCTTGAGAGCTGCTTGGAAGCCTGATGGTGTGTGAAGTTAGTGAGCCAAATGGAGTTGTTCTCCCACAAGAACCACTCGGCTGATCCTTCTTCAATATGCCCTTCACCAACATGCAGTGTTTCCTTGATTGAATTAGCTCTCACACCAATATTTGCGTCTAGAGCCTTTGCATTGAGGGCTATCTGAAAACGGCTGTGGCGCTGAAGTTGCCTGTGAATGTGGAGTTGGTGGCATGTGAAACCCGCATGTGGAGCATTCGTTTGTGTGGGATGCTCTACCAGGTTCATTTCAGTCCTAGCCATACAAAGGGCACTAAGCATAGAGTGTGAAAACTGAGTTTCCTTGAGAGCTGCTTGGAAGCCTGATGGTGTGTGAAGTTAGTGAGCCAAATGGAGTTGTTCTCCCACAAGAACCACTCGGCTGATCCTTCTTCAATATGCCCTTCACCAACATGCAGTGTTTCCTTGATTGAATTAGCTCTCACACCAATATTTGCGTCTAGAGCCTTTGCATTGAGGGCTATCTGAAAACGGCTGTGGCGCTGAAGTTGCCTGTGAATGTGGAGTTGGTGGCATGTGAAACCCGCATGTGGAGCATTCGTTTGTGTGGGATGCTCTACCAGGTTCATTCCTAGATAATGCACTCAAAGGGCACTAAGCATAGAGTGTGAAAACTGAGTTTCCTTGAGAGCTGCTTGGAAGCCTGATGGTGTGTGAAATTAGTGAGCCAAATGGAGTTGTTCTCCCACAAGAACCACTCGGCTGATCCTTCTTCAATATGCCCTTCACCAACATGCAGTGTTTCCTTGATTGAATTAGCTCTCACACCAATATTTGCGTCTAAAGCCTTTGCATTGAGGGCTATCTGAAAACGGCTGTGGCGCTGAAGTTGCCTGTGAATGTGGAGTTGGTGGCATGTGAAACCCGCATGTGGAGCATTCGTTTGTGTGGGATGCTCTACCAGGTTCATTTCAGTCCTAGCCATACAAAGGGCACTAAGCATAGAGTGTGAAAACTGAGTTTCCTTGAGAGCTGCTTGGAAGCCTGATGGTGTGTGAAGTTAGTGAGCCAAATGGAGTTGTTCTCCCACAAGAACCACTCGGCTGATCCTTCTTCAATATGCCCTTCACCAACATGCAGTGTTTCTTGATTGAATTAGCTCTCACACCAATATTTGCGTCTAGAGCCTTTGCATTGAGGGCTATCTGAAAATGGCTGTGGCGCTGAAGTTGCCTGTGAATGTGGAGTTGGTGGCATGTGAAACCCGCATGTGGAGCATTCGTTTGTGTGGGATGCTCTACCAGGTTCATTCCTAGATAATGCATTCAAAGGGCACTAAACATAGAGTGTGAAAACTGAGTTTCCTTGAGAGCTGCTTGGAAGCCTGATGGTGTGTGAAGTTAGTGAGCCAAATGGAGTTGTTCTCCCACAAGAACCACTCGGCTGATCCTTCTTCAATATGCCCTTCACCAACATGCAGTGTTTCCTTGATTGAATTAGCTCTCACACCAATATTTGCGTCTAGAGCCTTTGCATTGAGGGCTATCTGAAAACGGCTGTGGCGCTGAAGTTGCCTGTGAATGTGGAGTTGGTGGCATGTGAAACCCGCATGTGGAGCATTCGTTTGTGTGGGATGCTCTACCAGGTTCATTCCTAGATAATGCACTCAAAGGGCACTAAGCATAGAGTGTGAAAACTGAGTTTCCTTGAGAGCTGCTTGGAAGCCTGATGGTGTGTGAAGTTAGTGAGCCAAATGGAGTTGTTCTCCCACAAGAACCACTCAGCTGATCCTTCTTCAATATGCCCTTGACCAACATGCAGTGTTTCCTTGATTGAATTAGCTCTCACACCAATATTTGCGTCTAGAGCCTTTGCATTGAGGGCTATCTGAAAACGGCTGTGGCGCTGAAGTTGCCTGTGAATGTGGAGTTGGTGGCATGTGAAACCCGCATGTGGAGCATTCGTTTGTGGGATGCTCTACCAGGTTCATTTCAGTCCTAGCCATACAAAGGGCACTAAGCATAGAGTGTGAAAACTGAGTTTCCTTGAGAGCTGCTTGGAAGCCCTGATGGTGTGTGAAGTTAGTGAGCCAAATGGAGTTGTTCTCCCACAAGAACCACTCGGCTGATCCTTCTTCAATATGCCCTTCACCAACATGCAGTGTTTCCTTGATTGAATTAGCTCTCACACCAATATTTGCGTCTAGAGCCTTTGCATTGAGGGCTATCTGAAAACGGCTGTGGCGCTGAAGTTGCCTGTGAATGTGGAGTTGGTGGCATGTGAAAACCCGCATGTGGAGCATTCGTTTGTGTGGGATGCTCTACCAGGTTCATTTCAGTCCTAGCCATACAAAGGGCACTAAGCATAGAGTGTGAAAACTGAGTTTCCTTGAGAGCTGCTTGGAAGCCTCATGGTGTGTGAAGTTAGTGAGCCAAATGGAGTTGTTCTCCACAAGAACCACTCGGCTGATCCTTCTTCAATATGCCCTTCACCAACATGCAGTGTTTCTTGATTGAATTAGCTCTCACACCAATATTTGCGTCTAGAGCCTTTGCATTGAGGGCTATCTGAAAATGGCTGTGGCGCTGAAGTTGCCTGTGAATGTGGAGTTGGTGGCATGTGAAACCCGCATGTGGAGCATTCGTTTGTGTGGGATGCTCTACCAGGTTCATTCCTAGATAATGCATTCAAAGGGCACTAAACATAGAGTGTGAAAACTGAGTTTCCTTGAGAGCTGCTTGGAAGCCTGATGGTGTGTGAAGTTAGTGAGCCAAATGGAGTTGTTCTCCCACAAGAACCACTCGGCTGATCCTTCTTCAATATGCCCTTCACCAACATGCAGTGTTTCCTTGATTGAATTAGCTCTCACACCAATATTTGCGTCTAGAGCCTTTGCATTGAGGGCTATCTGAAAACGGCTGTGGCGCTGAAGTTGCCTGTGAATGTGGAGTTGGTGGCATGTGAAACCCGCATGTGGAGCATTCGTTTGTGTGGGATGCTCTACCAGGTTCATTCCTAGATAATGCACTCAAAGGGCACTAAGCATAGAGTGTGAAAACTGAGTTTCCTTGAGAGCTGCTTGGAAGCCTGATGGTGTGTGAAGTTAGTGAGCCAAATGGAGTTGTTCTCCCACAAGAACCACTCGGCTGATCCTTCTTCAATATGCCCTTCACCAACATGCAGTGTTTCCTTGATTGAATTAGCTCTCACACCAATATTTGCGTCTAGAGCCTTTGCATTGAGGGCTATCTGAAAACGGCTGTGGAGCTGAAGTTGCCTGTGAATGTGGAGTTGGTGGCATGTGAAACCCGCATGTGGAGCATTCGTTTGTGTGGGATGCTCTACCAGGTTCATTCCTAGATAATGCACTCAAAGGGCACTAAGCATAGAGTGTGAAAACTGAGTTTCCTTGAGAGCTGCTTGGAAGCCTGATGGTGTGTGAAGTTAGTGAGCCAAATGGAGTTGTTCTCCCACAAGAACCACTCGGCTGATCCTTCTTCAATATGCCCTTCACCAACATGCAGTGTTTCCTTGATTGAATTAGCTCTCACACCAATATTTGTGTCTAGAGCCTTTGCATTGAGGGCTATCTGAAAACGGCTGTGGCGCTGAAGTTGCCTGTGAATGTGGAGTTGGTGGCATGTCAAACCCGCATGTGGAGCATTCGTTTGTGTGGGATGCTCTACCAGGTTCATTTCAGTCCTAGCCATACAAAGGGCACTAAGCATAGAGTGTGAAAACTGAGTTTCCTTGAGAGCTGCTTGGAAGCCTGATGGTGTGTGAAGTTAGTGAGCCAAATGGAGTTGTTCTCCCACAAGAACCACTCGGCTGATCCTTCTTCAATATGCCCTTCACCAACATGCAGTGTTTCCTTGATTGAATTAGCTCTCACACCAATATTTGCGTCTAGAGCCTTTGCATTGAGGGCTATCTGAAAATGGCTGTGGCGCTGAAGTTGCCTGTGAATGTGGAGTTGGTGGCATGTGAAACCCGCATGTGGAGCATTCGTTTGTGTGGGATGCTCTACCAGGTTCATTCCTAGATAATGCACTCAAAGGGCACTAAGCATAGAGTGTGAAAACTGAGTTTCCTTGAGAGCTGCTTGGAAGCCTGATGGTGTGTGAAGTTAGTGAGCCAAATGGAGTTGTTCTCCCACAAGAACCACTCGGCTGATCCTTCTTCAATATGCCCTTCACCAACATGCAGTGTTTCCTTGATTGAATTAGCTCTCACACCAATATTTGCGTCTAGAGCCTTTGCATTGAGGGCTATCTGAAAACGGCTGTGGCGCTGAAGTTGCCTGTGAATGTGGAGTTGGTGGCATGTGAAACCCGCATGTGGAGCATTCGTTTGTGTGGGATGCTCTACCAGGTTCATTTCAGTCCTAGCCATACAAAGGGCACTAAGCATAGAGTGTGAAAACTGAGTTTCCTTGAGAGCTGCTTGGAAGCCTGATGGTGTGTGAAGTTAGTGAGCCAAATGGAGTTGTTCTCCCACAAGAACCACTCGGCTGATCCTTCTTCAATATGCCCTTCACCAACATGCCTTGTTTCCTTGATTGAATTAGCTCTCACACCAATATTTGCGTCTAGAGCCTTTGCATTGAGGGCTATCTGAAAATGGCTGTGGCGCTGAAGTTGCCTGTGAATGTGGAGTTGGTGGCATGTGAAACCCGCATGTGGAGCATTCGTTTGTGTGGGATGCTCTACCAGGTTCATTCCTAGATAATGCATTCAAAGGGCACTAAACATAGAGTGTGAAAACTGAGTTTCCTTGAGAGCTGCTTGGAAGCCTGATGGTGTGTGAAGTTAGTGAGCCAAATGGAGTTGTTCTCCCACAAGAACCACTCGGCTGATCCTTCTTCAATATGCCCTTCACCAACATGCAGTGTTTCCTTGATTGAATTAGCTCTCACACCAATATTTGCGTCTAGAGCCTTTGCATTGAGGGCTATCTGAAAATGGCTGTGGCGCTGAAGTTGCCTGTGAATGTGGAGTTGGTGGCATGTGAAACCCGCATGTGGAGCATTCGTTTGTGTGGGATGCTCTACCAGGTCCAGGTTCATTCCTAGATAATGCATTCAAAGGGCACTAAACATAGAGTGTGAAAACTGAGTTTCCTTGAGAGCTGCTTGGAAGCCTGATGGTGTGTGAAGTTAGTGAGCCAAATGGAGTTGTTCTCCCACAAGAACCACTCGGCTGATCCTTCTTCAATATGCCCTTCACCAACATGCAGTGTTTCCTTGATTGAATTAGCTCTCACACCAATATTTGCGTCTAGAGCCTTTGCATTGAGGGCTATCTGAAAACGGCTGTGGCGCTGAAGTTGCCTGTGAATGTGGAGTTGGTGGCATGTGAAACCCGCATGTGGAGCATTCGTTTGTGTGGGATGCTCTACCAGGTTCATTCCTAGATAATGCACTCAAAGGGCACTAAGCATAGAGTGTGAAAACTGAGTTTCCTTGAGAGCTGCTTGGAAGCCTGATGGTGTGTGAAGTTAGTGAGCCAAATGGAGTTGTTCTCCCACAAGAACCACTCGGCTGATCCTTCTTCAATATGCCCTTCACCAACATGCAGTGTTTCCTTGATTGAATTAGCTCTCACACCAATATTTGCGTCTAGAGCCTTTGCATTGAGGGCTATCTGAAAACGGCTGTGGCGCTGAAGTTGCCTGTGAATGTGGAGTTGGTGGCATGTGAAACCCGCATGTGGAGCATTCGTTTGTGTGGGATGCTCTACCAGGTTCATTCCTAGATAATGCACTCAAAGGGCACTAAGCATAGAGTGTGAAAACTGAGTTTCCTTGAGAGCTGCTTGGAAGCCTGATGGTGTGTGAAGTTAGTGAGCCAAATGGAGTTGTTCTCCCACAAGAACCACTCGGCTGATCCTTCTTCAATATGCCCTTCACCAACATGCAGTGTTTCCTTGATTGAATTAGCTCTCACACCAATATTTGTGTCTAGAGCCTTTGCATTGAGGGCTATCTGAAAACGGCTGTGGCGCTGAAGTTGCCTGTGAATGTGGAGTTGGTGGCATGTCAAACCCGCATGTGGAGCATTCGTTTGTGTGGGATGCTCTACCAGGTTCATTCAGTCCTAGCCATACAAAGGGCACTAAGCATAGAGTGTGAAAACTGAGTTTCCTTGAGAGCTGCTTGGAAGCCTGATGGTGTGTGAAGTTAGTGAGCCAAATGGAGTTGTTCTCCCACAAGAACCACTCGGCTGATCCTTCTTCAATATGCCCTTCACCAACATGCAGTGTTTCCTTGATTGAATTAGCTCTCACACCAATATTTGCGTCTAGAGCCTTTGCATTGAGGGCTATCTGAAAATGGCTGTGGCGCTGAAGTTGCCTGTGAATGTGGAGTTGGTGGCATGTGAAACCCGCATGTGGAGCATTCGTTTGTGTGGGATGCTCTACCAGGTTCATTCCTAGATAATGCACTCAAAGGGCACTAAGCATAGAGTGTGAAAACTGAGTTTCCTTGAGAGCTGCTTGGAAGCCTGATGGTGTGTGAAGTTAGTGAGCCAAATGGAGTTGTTCTCCCACAAGAACCACCCGGCTGATCCTTCTTCAATATGCCCTTCACCAACATGCAGTGTTTCCTTGATTGAATTAGCTCTCACACCAATATTTGCGTCTAGAGCCTTTGCATTGAGGGCTATCTGAAAACGGCTGTGGCGCTGAAGTTGCCTGTGAATGTGGAGTTGGTGGCATGTGAAACCCGCATGTGGAGCATTCGTTTGTGTGGGATGCTCTACCAGGTTCATTTCAGTCCTAGCCATACAAAGGGCACTAAGCATAGAGTGTGAAAACTGAGTTTCCTTGAGAGCTGCTTGGAAGCCTGATGGTGTGTGAAGTTAGTGAGCCAAATGGAGTTGTTCTCCCACAAGAACCACTCGGCTGATCCTTCTTCAATATGCCCTTCACCAACATGCCTTGTTTCCTTGATTGAATTAGCTCTCACACCAATATTTGCGTCTAGAGCCTTTGCATTGAGGGCTATCTGAAAATGGCTGTGGCGCTGAAGTTGCCTGTGAATGTGGAGTTGGTGGCATGTGAAACCCGCATGTGGAGCATTCGTTTGTGTGGGATGCTCTACCAGGTTCATTCCTAGATAATGCATTCAAAGGGCACTAAACATAGAGTGTGAAAACTGAGTTTCCTTGAGAGCTGCTTGGAAGCCTGATGGTGTGTGAAGTTAGTGAGCCAAATGGAGTTGTTCTCCCACAAGAACCACTCGGCTGATCCTTCTTCAATATGCCCTTCACCAACATGCAGTGTTTCCTTGATTGAATTAGCTCTCACACCAATATTTGCGTCTAGAGTCTTTGCATTGAGGGCTATCTGAAAACGGCTGTGGCGCTGAAGTTGCCTGTGAATGTGGAGTTGGTGGCATGTCAAACCCGCATGTGGAGCATTCGTTTGTGTGGGATGCTCTACCAGGTTCATTTCAGTCCTAGCCATACAAAGGGCACTAAGCATAGAGTGTGAAACCTGAGTTTCCTTGAGAGCTGCTTGGAAGCCTGATGGTGTGTGAAGTTAGTGAGCCAAATGGAGTTGTTTTCCCACAAGAACCACTCGGCTGATCCTTCTTCAATATGCCCTTCACCAACATGCAGTGTTTCCTTGATTGAATTAGCTCTCACACCAATATTTGCGTCTAGAGCCTTTGCATTGAGGGCTATCTGAAAACGGCTGTGGCGCTGAAGTTGCCTGTGAATGTGGAGTTGTTGGCATGTGAAACCCGCATGTGGAGCATTCGTTTGTGTGGGATGCTCTACCAGGTTCATTCCTAGATAATGCACTCAAAGGGCACTAAGCATAGAGTGTGAAAACTGAGTTTCCTTGAGAGCTGCTTGGAAGCCTGATGGTGTGTGAAGTTAGTGAGCCAAATGGAGTTGTTCTCCCACAAGAACCACTCGGCTGATCCTTCTTCAATATGCCCTTCACCAACATGCAGTGTTTCCTTGATTGAATTAGCTCTCACACCAATATTTGCGTCTAAAGCCTTTGCATTGAGGGCTATCTGAAAACGGCTGTGGCGCTGAAGTTGCCTGTGAATGTGGAGTTGGTGGCATGTGAAACCCGCATGTGGAGCATTCGTTTGTGTGGGATGCTCTACTAGGTTCATTCCTAGATAATGCACTCAAAGGGCACTAAGCATAGAGTGTGAAAACTGAGTTTCCTTGAGAGCTGCTTGGAAGCCTCATGGTGTGTGAAGTTAGTGAGCCAAATGGAGTTGTTCTCCCACAAGAACCACTCGGCTGATCCTTCTTCAATATGCCCTTCACCAACATGCAGTGTTTCCTTGATTGAATTAGCTCTCACACCAATATTTGCGTCTAAAGCCTTTGCATTGAGGGCTATCTGAAAACGGCTGTGGCGCTGAAGTTGCCTGTGAATGTGGAGTTGGTGGCATGTGAAACCCGCATGTGGAGCATTCGTTTGTGTGGGATGCTCTACTAGGTTCATTCCTAGATAATGCACTCAAAGGGCACTAAGCATAGAGTGTGAAAACTGAGTTTCCTTGAGAGCTGCTTGGAAGCCTGATGGTGTGTGAAGTTAGTGAGCCAAATGGAGTTGTTCTCCCACAAGAACCACTCGGCTGATCCTTCTTCAATATGCCCTTCACCAACATGCAGTGTTTCCTTGATTGAATTAGCTCTCACACCAATATTTGCGTCTAGAGCCTTTGCATTGAGGGCTATCTGAAAACGGCTGTGGCGCTGAAGTTGCCTGTGAATGTGGAGTTGGTGGCATGTGAAACCGGCATATGGAGCATTCGTTTGTGTGGGATGCTCTACCAGGTTCATTTCAGTCCTAGCCATACAAAGGGCACTAAGCATAGAGTGTGAAAACTGAGTTTCCTTGAGAGCTGCTTGGAAGCCTCATGGTGTGTGAAGTTAGTGAGCCAAATGGAGTTGTTCTCCCACAAGAACCACTCGGCTGATCCTTCTTCAATATGCCCTTCACCAACATGCAGTGTTTCCTTGATTGAATTAGCTCTCACACCAATATTTGCGTCTAGAGCCTTTGCATTGAGGGCTATTTGAAAACGGCTGTGGCGCTGAAGTTGCCTGTGAATGTGGAGTTGGTGGCATGTGAAACCCGCATGTGGAGCATTCGTTTGTGTGGGATGCTCTACCAGGTTCATTCCTAGATAATGCATTCAAAGGGCACTAAACATAGAGTGTGAAAACTGAGTTTCCTTGAGAGCTGCTTGGAAGCCTGATGGTGTGTGAAGTTAGTGAGCCAAATGGAGTTGTTCTCCCACAAGAACCACTCGGGTGATCCTTCTTCAATATGCCCTTCACCAACATGCAGTGTTTCCTTGATTGAATTAGCTCTCACACCAATATTTGCGTCTAGAGCCTTTGCATTGAGGGCTATCTGAAAACGGCTGTGGCGCTGAAGTTGCCTGTGAATGTGGAGTTGGTGGCATGTGAAACCCGCATGTGGAGCATTCGTTTGTGTGGGATGCTCTACCAGGTTCATTCTTAGATAATGCACTCAAAGGGCACTAAGCATAGAGTGTGAAAACTGAGTTTCCTTGAGAGCTGCTTGGAAGCCTGATGGTGTGTGAAGTTAGTGAGCCAAATGGAGTTGTTCTCCCACAAGAACCACTCGGCTGATCCTTCTTCAATATGCCCTTCACCAACATGCAGTGTTTCCTTGATTGAATTAGCTCTCACACCAATATTTGCGTCTAGAGCCTTTGCATTGAGGGCTATCTGAAAACGGCTGTGGCGCTGAAGTTGCCTGTGAATGTGGAGTTGGTGGCATGTGAAACCCGCATGTGGAGCATTCGTTTGTGTGGGATGCTCTACCAGGTTCATTTCAGTCCTAGCCATACAAAGGGCACTAAGCATAGAGTGTGAAAACTGAGTTTCCTTGAGAGCTGCTTGGAAGCCTCATGGTGTGTGAAGTTAGTGAGCCAAATGGAGTTGTTCTCCCACAAGAACCACTCGGCTGATCCTTCTTCAATATGCCCTTCACCAACATGCAGTGTTTCCTTGATTGAATTAGCTCTCACACAAATATTTGCGTCTAGAGCCTTTGCATTGAGGGCTATCTGAAAACGGCTGTGGCGCTGAAGTTCCCTGTGAATGTGGAGTTGGTGGCATGTGAAACCCGCATGTGGAGCATTCGTTTGTGTGGGATGCTCTACCAGGTTCATTCCTAGATAATGCATTCAAAGGGCACTAAACATAGAGTGTGAAAACTGAGTTTCCTTGAGAGCTGCTTGGAAGCCTGATGGTGTGTGAAGTTAGTGAGCCAAATGGAGTTGTTCTCCCACAAGAACCACTCGGCTGATCCTTCTTCAATATGCCCTTCACCAACATGCAGTGTTTCCTTGATTGAATTAGCTCTCACACCAATATTTGCGTCTAGAGCCTTTGCATTGAGGGCTATCTGAAAACGGCTGTGGCGCTGAAGTTGCCTGTGAATGTGGAGTTGGTGGCATGTGAAACCCGCATCTGGAGCATTCGTTTGTGTGGGATGCTCTACCAGGTTCATTTCAGTGCTAGCCATACAAAGGGCACTAAGCATAGAGTGTGAAAACTGAGTTTCCTTGAGAGCTGCTTGGAAGCCTGATGGTGTGTGAAGTTAGTGAGCCAAATGGAGTTGTTCTCCCACAAGAACCACTCGGCTGATCCTTCTTCAATATGCCCTTCACCAACATGCAGTGTTTCCTTGATTGAATTAGCTCTCACACCAATATTTGCGTCTAGAGCCTTTGCATTGAGGGCTATCTGAAAACGGCTGTGGCGCTGAAGTTGCCTGTGAATGTGGAGTTGGTGGCATGTGAAACCCGCATGTGGAGCATTCGTTTGTGTGGGATGCTCTACCAGGTTCATTCCTAGATAATGCACTCAAAGGGCACTAAGCATAGAGTGTGAAAACTGAGTTTCCTTGAGAGCTGCTTGGAAGCCTGATGGTGTGTGAAGTTAGTGAGCCAAATGGAGTTGTTCTCCCACAAGAACCACTCAGCTGATCCTTCTTCAATATGCCCTTCACCAACATGCAGTGTTTCCTTGATTGAATTAGCTCTCACACCAATATTTGCGTCTAAAGCCTTTGCATTGAGGGCTATCTGAAAACGGCTGTGGCGCTGAAGTTGCCTGTGAATGTGGAGTTGGTGGCATGTGAAACCCGCATGTGGAGCATTCGTTTGTGTGGGATGCTCTACTAGGTTCATTCCTAGATAATGCACTCAAAGGGCACTAAGCATAGAGTGTGAAAACTGAGTTTCCTTGAGAGCTGCTTGGAAGCCTGATGGTGTGTGAAGTTAGTGAGCCAAATGGAGTTGTTCTCCCACAAGAACCACTCGGCTGATCCTTCTTCAATATGCCCTTCACCAACATGCAGTGTTTCCTTGGTTGAATTAGCTCTCACACCAATATTTGCGTCTAGAGCCTTTGCATTGAGGGCTATCTGAAAACGGCTGTGGCGCTGAAGTTGCCTGTGAATGTGGAGTTGGTGGCATGTGAAACCCGCATGTGGAGCATTCGTTTGTGTGGGATGCTCTACCAGGTTCATTTCAGTCCTAGCCATACAAAGGGCACTAAGCATAGAGTGTGAAAACTGAGTTTCCTTGAGAGCTGCTTGGAAGCCTGATGGTGTGTGAAGTTAGTGAGCCAAATGGAGTTGTTCTCCCACAAGAACCACTCGGCTGATCCTTCTTCAATATGCCCTTCACCAACATGCAGTGTTTCCTTGATTGAATTAGCTCTCACACCAATATTTGCGTCTAGAGCCTTTGCATTGAGGGCTATCTGAAAATGGCTGTGGCGCTGAAGTTGCCTGTGAATGTGGAGTTGGTGGCATGTGAAACCCGCATGTGGAGCATTCGTTTGTGTGGGATGCTCTACCAGGTTCATTCCTAGATAATGCATTCAAAGGGCACTAAACATAGAGTGTGAAAACTGAGTTTCCTTGAGAGCTGCTTGGAAGCCTGATGGTGTGTGAAGTTAGAGAGCCAAATGGAGTTGTTCTCCCACAAGAACCACTCGGCTGATCCTTCTTCAATATGCCCTTCACCAACATGCAGTGTTTCCTTGATTGAATTAGCTCTCACACCAATATTTGCGTCTAGAGCCTTTGCATTGAGGGCTATCTGAAAACGGCTGTGGCGCTGAAGTTGCCTGTGAATGTGGAGTTGGTGGCATGTGAAACCCGCATGTGGAGCATTCGTTTGTGTGGGATGCTCTACCAGGTTCATTTCAGTCCTAGCCATACAAAGGGCACTAAGCATAGAGTGTGAAAACTGAGTTTCCTTGAGAGCTGCTTGGAAGCCTGATGGTGTGTGAAGTTAGTGAGCCAAATGGAGTTGTTCTCCCACAAGAACCACTCGGCTGATCCTTCTTCAATATGCCCTTCACCAACATGCAGTGTTTCCTTGATTGAATTAGCTCTCACACCAATATTTGCGTCTAGAGCCTTTGCATTGAGGGCTATCTGAAAACGGCTGTGGCGCTGAAGTTGCCTGTGAATGTGGAGTTGGTGGCATGTGAAACCCGCATGTGGAGCATTCGTTTGTGTGGGATGCTCTACCAGGTTCATTTCAGTCCTAGCCATACAAAGGGCACTAAGCATAGAGTGTGAAAACTGAGTTTCCTTGAGAGCTGCTTGGAAGCCTCATGGTGTGTGAAGTTAGTGAGCCAAATGGAGTTGTTTTCCCACAAGAACCACTCGGCTGATCCTTCTTCAATATGCCCTTCACCAACATGCAGTGTTTCCTTGATTGAATTAGCTCTCACACCAATATTTGCGTCTAGAGCCTTTGCATTGAGGGCTATCTGAAAACGGCTGTGGCGCTGAAGTTGCCTGTGAATGTGGAGTTGGTGGCATGTGAAACCCGCATGTGGAGCATTCGTTTGTGTGGGATCCTCACCAAGCTTCATTTAAGTCCTAGGCACAAAAATGGCATTAAGCATAGAGTGTAAAAACTAAGTTTATTTGAGAGCTGCTTGGAAGCCTGATGGTGTGTGAAGTTAGTGAGCCAAATGGAGTTGTTCTCCCACAAGAACCACTCGGCTGATCCTTCTTCAATATGCCCTTCACCAACATGCAGTGTTTCCTTGATTGAATTAGCTCTCACACCAATATTTGCGTCTAGAGCCTTTGCATTGAGGGCTATCTGAAAACGGCTGTGGCGCTGAAGTTGCCTGTGAATGTGGAGTTGGTGGCATGTGAAACCCGCATGTGGAGCATTCGTTTGTGTGGGATGCTCTACCAGGTTCATTCCTAGATAATGCACTCAAACGGCACTAAGCATAGAGTGTGAAAACTGAGTTTCCTTGAGAGCTGCTTGGAAGCCTGATGGTGTGTGACGTTAGTCAGCCAAATGGAGTTGTTCTCCCACAAGAACCACTCGGCTGATCCTTCTTCAATATGCCCTTCACCAACATGCAGTGTTTCCTTGATTGAATTAGCTCTCACACCAATATTTGCGTCTAGAGTCTTTGCATTGAGGGCTATCTGAAAACGGCTGTGGCGCTGAAGTTGCCTGTGAATGTGGAGTTGGTGGCATGTGAAACCCGCATGTGGAGCATTCGTTTGTGTGGGATGCTCACCAAGCTTCATTTAAGTCCTAGGCACTCAAAGGGCACTAAGCATAGAGTGTGAAAACTGAGTTTCCTTGAGAGCTGCTTGGAAGCCTCATGGTGTGTGAAGTTAGTGAGCCAAATGGAGTTGTTCTCCCACAAGAACCACTCGGCTGATCCTTCTTCAATATGCCCTTCACCAACATGCAGTGTTTCCTTGATTGAATTAGCTCTCACACCAATATTTGCGTCTAGAGCCTTTGCATTGAGGGCTATCTGAAAATGGCTGTGGCGCTGAAGTTGCCTGTTAATGTGGAGTTGGTGGCATGTGAAACCCGCATGTGGAGCATTCGTTTTTGTGGGATCCTCACCAAGCTTCATTTAAGTCCTAGGCACAAAAAGGGCACTAAGCATAGAGTGTAAAAACTAAGTTTATTTGAAAGCTGCTTGGAAGCCTGATGGTGTGTGAAGTTAGTGAGCCAAATGGAGTTGTTCTCCCACAAGAACCACTCGGCTGATCCTTCTTCAATATGCCCTTCACCAACATGCAGTGTTTCCTTGATTGAATTAGCTCTCACACCAATATTTGCGTCTAGAGCCTTTGCATTGAGGGCTATCTGAAAACGGCTGTGGCGCTGAAGTTGCCTGTGAATGTGGAGTTGGTGGCATGTGAAACCCGCATGTGGAGCATTCGTTTTTGTGGGATGCTCTACCAGGTTCATTCCTAGATAATGCACTCAAACGGCACTAAACATAGAGTGTGAAAACTGAGTTTCCTTGAGAGCTGCTTGGAAGCCTGATGGTGTGTGACGTTAGTCAGCCAAATGGAGTTGTTCTCCCACAAGAACCACTCGGCTGATCCTTCTTCAATATGCCCTTCACCAACATGCAGTGTTTCCTTGATTGAATTAGCTCTCACACCAATATTTGCGTCTAGAGCCTTTGCATTGAGGGCTATCTGAAAACGGCTGTGGCGCTGAAGTTGCCTGTGAATGTGGAGTTGGTGGCATGTGAAACCCGCATGTGGAGCATTCGTTTGTGTGGGATGCTCACCAAGCTTCATTTCAGTCCTAGGCACTCAAAGGGCACTAAGCATAGAGTGTGAAAACTGAGTTTCCTTGAGAGCTGCTTGGAAGCCTGATGGTGTGTGAAGTTAGTGAGCCAAATGGAGTTGTTCTCCCACAAGAACCACTCGGCTGATCCTTCTTCAATATGCCCTTCACCAACATGCAGTGTTTCCTT
Source organism: Ochotona princeps (assembly GCF_030435755.1). Lineage (NCBI taxonomy): Eukaryota > Metazoa > Chordata > Mammalia > Lagomorpha > Ochotonidae > Ochotona > Ochotona princeps. The sequence goes on along the minus strand of NW_026696804.1, from coordinate 23,819 downwards.
GATTGAATTAGCTCTCACACCAATATTTGCGTCTAGAGCCTTTGCATTGAGGGCTATCTGAAAACGGCTGTGGCGCTGAAGTTGCCTGTGAATGTGGAGTTGGTGGCATGTGAAACCCGCATGTGGAGCATTCGTTTGTGTGGGATGCTCTACCAGGTTCATTCCTAGATAATGCACTCAAACGGAACTAAACATAGAGTGTGAAAACTGAGTTTCCTTGAGAGCTGCTTGGAAGCCTGATGGTGTGTGAAGTTAGTGAGCCAAATGGAGTTGTTCTCCCACAAGAACCACTCGGCTGATCCTTCTTCAATATGCCCTTCACCAACATGCAGTGTTTCCTTGATTGAATTAGCTCTCACACCAATATTTGCGTCTAGAGTCTTTGCATTGAGGGCTATCTGAAAACGGCTGTGGCGCTGAAGTTGCCTGTGAATGTGGAGTTGGTGGCATGTGAAACCCGCATGGGGAGCATTCGTTTGTGTGGGATGCTCTATCAGGTTCATTCCTAGATAATGCACTCAAAGGGCACTAAGCATAGAGTGTGAACACTGAGTTTCCTTGAGAGCTGCTTGGAAGCCTGATGGTGTGTGAAGTTAGTGAGCCAAATGGAGTTGTTCTCCCACAAGAACCACTCGGCTGATCCTTCTTCAATATGCCCTTCACCAACATGCAGTGTTTCCTTGATTGAATTAGCTCTCACACCAATATTTGCGTCTAGAGCCTTTGCATTGAGGGCTATCTGAAAATGGCTGTGGCTCTGAAGTTGCCTGTGAATGTGGAGTTGGTGGCATGTGAAACCCGCATGTGGAGCATTCGTTTGTGTGGGATGCTCACCAAGCTTCATTTCAGTCCTAGGCACTCAAAGGGCACTAAGCATAGAGTGTGAAAACTGAGTTTCCTTGAGAGCTGCTTGGAAGCCTGATGGTGTGTGAAGTTAGTGAGCCAAATGGAGTTGTTCTCCCACAAGAACCACTCGGCTGATCCTTCTTCAATATGCCCTTCACCAACATGCAGTGTTTCCTTGATTGAATTAGCTCTCACACCAATATTTGCGTCTAGAGCCTTTGCATTGAGGGCTATCTGAAAACGGCTGTGGCGCTGAAGTTGCCTGTGAATGTGGAGTTGGTGGCATGTGAAACCCGCATGTGGAGCATTCGTTTGTGTGGGATCCTCACCAAGCTTCATTTAAGTCCTAGGCACAAAAAGGGCACTAAGCATAGAGTGTAAAAACTAAGTTTATTTGAGAGCTGCTTGGAAGCCTGATGGTGTGTGAAGTTAGTGAGCCAAATGGAGTTGTTCTCCCACAAGAACCACTCGGCTGATCCTTCTTCAATATGCCCTTCACCAACATGCAGTGTTTCCTTGATTGAATTAGCTCTCACACCAATATTTGCGTCTAGAGCCTTTGCATTGAGGGCTATCTGAAAACGGCTGTGGCGCTGAAGTTGCCTGTGAATGTGGAGTTGGTGGCATGTGAAACCCGCATGTGGAGCATTCGTTTTTGTGGGATGCTCTACCAGGTTCATTCCTAGATAATGCACTCAAACGGCACTAAACATAGAGTGTGAAAACTGAGTTTCCTTGAGAGCTGCTTGGAAGCCTGATGGTGTGTGATGTTAGTCAGCCAAATGGAGTTGTTCTCCCACAAGAACCACTCGGCTGATCCTTCTTCAATATGCCCTTCACCAACATGCAGTGTTTCCTTGATTGAATTAGCTCTCACACCAATATTTGCGTCTAGAGTCTTTGCATTGAGGGCTATCTGAAAACGGCTGTGGCGCTGAAGTTGCCTGTGAATGTGGAGTTGGTGGCATGTGAAAAACGCATGGGGAGCATTCGTTTGTGTGGGATGCTCTACCAGGTTCATTCCTAGATAATGCACTCAAAGGGCACTAAACATAGAGTGTGAAAACTGAGTTTCCTTGAGAGCTGCTTGGAAGCCTGATGGTGTGTGACGTTAGTCAGCCAAATGGAGTTGTTCTCCCACAAGAACCACTCGGCTGATCCTTCTTCAATATGCCCTTCACCAACATGCAGTGTTTCCTTGATTGAATTAGCTCTCACACCAATATTTGTGTCTAGAGCCTTTGCAATGAGGGCTATCTGAAAACGGCTGTGGCGCTGAAGTTGCCTGTGAATGTGGAGTTGGTGGCATGTGAAACCCGCATGGGGAGCATTCGTTTGTGTGGGATGCTCTACCAGGTTCATTCCTAGATAATGCACTCAAAGGGCACTAAGCATAGAGTGTGAAAACTGAGTTTCCTTGAGAGCTGCTTGGAAGCCTGATGGTGTGTGAAGTTAGTGAGCCAAATGGAGTTGTTCTCCCACAAGAACCACTCGGCTGATCCTTCTTCAATATGCCCTTCACCAACATGCAGTGTTTCCTTGATTGAATTAGCTCTCACACCAATATTTGCGTCTAGAGCCTTTGCATTGAGGGCTATCTGAAAACGGCTGTGACACTGAAGTTGCCAGTGAATGTGGAGTTGGTGGCATGTGAAACCCGCATGTGGAGCATTCGTTTGTGTGGGATGCTGACCAAGCTTCATTTCAGTCCTAGGCACTCAAAGGGCACTAAGCATAGAGTGTGAAAACTGAGTTTCCTTGAGAGCTGCTTGGAAGCCTGATGGTGTTTGAAGTTAGTGAGCCAAATGGAGTTGTTCTCCCACAAGAACCACTCGGCTGATCCTTCTTCAATATGCCTTTCACCAACATGCAGTGTTCCCTTGATTGAATTAGCTCTCACACAATATTTGCGTCTAGAGCCTTTGCATTGAGGGCTATCTGAAAACGGCTGTGGCACTGAAGTTGCCTGTGAATGTGGAGTTGGTGGCATGTGAAACCCGCATGTGGAGCATTCATTTGTGTGGGATGCTCTACCAGGTTCATTCCTAGATAATGCACTCAAAGGGCACTAAGCATAGAGTGTGAAAACTGAGTTTCCTTGAGAGCTGCTTGGAAGCCTGATGGTGTGTGAAGTTAGTGAGCCAAATAGAGTTGTTTTCCCACAAGAACCACTCGGCTGATCCTTCTTCAATATGCCCTTCACCAACATGCAGTGTTTCCTTGATTGAATTAGCTCTCACACCAATATTTGCGTCTAGAGCCTTTGCATTGAGGGCTATCTGAAAACGGCTGTGGCGCTGAAGTTGCCTGTGAATGTGGAGTTGGTGGCATGTGAAACCCGCATGTGGAGCATTCGTTTGTGTGGGATGCTCTACCAGGTTCATTCCTAGATAAGGCACTCAAAGAGCACTAAGCATAGAGTGTGAAAACTGAGTTTCCTTGAGAGCTGCTTGGAAGCCTGATGGTGTGTGAAGTTAGTGAGCCAAATGGAGTTGTTCTCCCACAAGAACCACTCGGCTGATCCTTCTTCAATATACCCTTCACCAACATGCAGTGTTTCCTTGATTGAATTAGCTCTCACACCAATATTTGCGTCTAGAGCCTTTGCATTGAGGGCTATCTGAAAACGGCTGTGACGCTGAAGTTGCCTGTGAATGTGGAGTTGGTGGCATGTGAAACCCGCATGTGGAGCATTCGTTTGTGTGGGATCCTCTACCAGGTTCATTCCTAGATAATGCACTCAAAGGACACTAAGCATAGAGTGTGAAAACTGAGTTTCCTTGAGAGCTGCTTGGAAGCCTGATGGTGTGTGAAGTTAGTGAGCCAAATGGAGTTGTTCTCCCACAAGAACCACTCGGCTGATCCTTCTTCAATATGCCCTTCACCAACATGCAGTGTTTCCTTGATTGAATTAGCTCTCACACCAATATTTGCATCTAGAGCCTTTGCATTGAGAGCTATCTGAAAACGGCTGTGGCTCTGAAGTTGCCTGTGAATGTGGAGTTGGTGGCATGTGAAACCCGCATGTGGAGCATTCGTTTGTGTGGGATGCTCACCAAGCTTCATTTCAGTGCTAGGCACTCAAAGGGCACTAAGCATAGAGTGTGAAAACTGAGTTTCCTTGAGAGCTGCTTGGAAGCCTGATGGTGTGTGAAGTTAGTGAGCCAAATGGAGTTGTTCTCCCACAAGAACCACTCGGCTGATCCTTCTTCAATATGCCCTTCACCAACATGCAGTGTTTCCTTGATTGAATTAGCTCTCACACCAAAATTCGCGTCTAGAGCCTTTGCATTGAGGGCTATCTGAAAACGGCTGTGGCGCTGAAGTTGCCTGTGAATGTGGAGTTGGTGTCATGTGAAACCCGCATGTGGAGCATTCATTTGTGTGGGATGCTCTACCAGGTTCATTCCTAGATAATGCACTCAAACGGCACTAAACATAGAGTGTGAAAACTGAGTTTCCTTGAGAGCTGCTTGGAAGCCTGATGGTGTGTGAAGTTAGTGAGCCAAATGGAGTTGTTCTCCACAAGAACCACTTGGCTGATTCTTCTTCAATATGCCCTTCACCAACATGCAGTGTTTCCTTGATTGAATTAGCTCTCACACCAATATTTTCGTCTAGAGCCTTTGCATTGAGGGCTATCTGAAAACGGCTGTGGCGCTGAAGTTGCCTGTGAATGTGAAGTTGGTGGCATGTGAAACCCGCATGTGGAGCATTCGTTTGTGTGGGATGCTGACCAAGCTTCATTTCAGTCCTAGGCACTCAAAGGGCACTAAGCATAGAGTGTGAAAACAGAGTTTCCTTGAGAGCTGCTTGGAAGCCTGATGGTGTGTGAAGTTAGTGAGCCAAATGGAGTTGTTCTCCCACAAGAACCACTCGGCTGATCCTTCTTCAATATTGATTCACCAACATGCAGTGTTTCCTTGATTGAATTAGCTCTCACACCAGTATTTGCGTCTAGAGCCTTTGCATTGAGGGCTATCTGAAAACGGCTGTGACGCTGAAGTTGCCTGTGAATGTGGAGTTGGTGGCATGTGAAACCCGCATGTGGAGCATTCGTTTGTGTGGGATGCTCTACCAGGTTCATTCCTAGATAATGCACTCAAAGGACACTAAGCATAGAGTGTGAAAACTGAGTTTCCTTGAGAGCTGCTTGGAAGCCTGATGGTGTGTGAAGTTAGTGAGCCAAATGGAGTTGTTCTCCCACAAGAACCACTCGGCTGATCCTTCTTCAATATGCCCTTCACCAACATGCAGTGTTTCCTTGATTGAATTAGCTCTCACGTCAATATTTGCATCTAGAGCCTTTGCATTGAGAGCTATCTGAAAACGGCTGTGGCTCTGAAGTTGCCTGTGAATGTGGAGTTGGTGGCATGTGAAACCCGCATGTGGAGCATTCGTTTGTGTGGGATGCTCACCAAGCTTCATTTCAGTGCTAGGCACTCAAAGGGCACTAAGCATAGAGTGTGAAAACTGAGTTTCCTTGAGAGCTGCTTGGAAGCCTGATGGTGTGTGAAGTTAGTGAGCCAAATGGAGTTGTTCTCCCACAAGAACCACTCGGCTGATCCTTCTTCAATATGCCCTTCACCAACATGCAGTGTTTCCTTGATTGAATTAGCTCTCACACCAATATTTGCGTCTAGAGCCTTTGCATTGAGGGCTATCTGAAAACGGCTGTGGCGCTGAAGTTGCCTGTGAATGTGGAGTTGGTGGCATGTGAAACCCGCATGTGGAGCATTCGTTTGTGTGGGATGCTCTACCAGGTTCATTCCTAGATAATGCACTCAAAGGGCACTAAGCATAGAGTGTGAAAACTGAGTTTCCTTGAGAGCTGCTTGGAAGCCTGATGGTGTGTGAAGTTAGTGAGCCAAATGGAGTTGTTCTCCCACAAGAACCACTCGGCTGATCCTTCTTCAATATTGCTTCACCAACATGCAGTGTTTCCTTGATTGAATTAGCTCTCACGTCAATATTTGCGTCTAGAGCCTTTGCATTGAGGGCTATCTGAAAACGGCTGTGGCGCTGAAGTTGCCTGTGAATGTGGAGTTGGTGGCTTGTGAAACCCGCATGTGGAGCATTCGTTTGTGTGGGATGCTCTACCAGGTTCATTCCTAGATAATGCACTCAAAGGGCACTAAGCATAGGGTGTGAAAACTGAGTTTCCTTGAGAGCTGCTTGGAAGCCTGATGGTGTGTGAAGTTAGTGAGCCAAATGGAGTTGTTCTCCACAAGAACCACTCGGCTGATCCTTCTTCAATATGCCCTTCACCAACATGCAGTGTTTCCTTGATTGAATTAGCTCTCACACCAATATTTGCGTCTAGAGCCTTTGCATTGAGGGCTATCTGAAAACGGCTGTGGCGCTGAAGTTGCCTGTGAATGTGGAGTTGGTGGCATGTGAAACCCGCATGTGGAGCATTCGTTTGTGTGGGATGCTCTACCAGGTTCATTCCTAGATAATGCACTCAAAGGGCACTAAGCATAGGGTGTGAAAACTGAGTTTCCTTGAGAGCTGCTTGGAAGCCTGATGGTGTGTGAAGTTAGTGAGCCAAATGGAGTTGTTCTCCACAAGAACCACTCGGCTGATCCTTCTTCAATATGCCCTTCACCAACATGCAGTGTTTCCTTGATTGAATTAGCTCTCACACCAATATTTGCGTCTAGAGCCTTTGCATTGAGGGCTATCTGAAAACGGCTGTGGCTCTGAAGTTGCCTGTGAATGTGGAGTTGGTGGCATGTGAAACCCGCATGTGGAGCATTTGTTTGTGTGGGATCCTGACCAAGCTTCATTTCAGTCCTAGGCACTCAAAGGGCACTAAGCATAGAGTGTGAAAACTGAGTTTTCCTGAGAGCTGCTTGGAAGCCTGATGGTGTGTGAAGTTAGTGAGCCAAATGGAGTTGTTCTCCCACAAGAACCACTCGGCTGATCCTTCTTCAATATTGCTTCACCAACATGCAGTGTTTCCTTGATTGAATTAGCTCTCACACCAATATTTGCGTCTAGAGCCTTTGCATTGAGGGCTATCTGAAAACGGCTGTGGCGCTGAAGTTGCCTGTGAATGTGGAGTTGGTGGCATGTGAAACCCGCATGTGGAGCATTCATTTGTGTGGGATGCTCTACCAGGTTCATTCCTAGATAATGCACTCAAAGGGCACTAAGCCTAGAGTGTGAAAACTGAGTTTCCTTGAGAGCTGCTTGGAAGCCTGATGGTGTGTGAAGTTAGTGAGCCAAATGGAGTTGTTCTCCCACAAGAACCACTCGGCTGATCCTTCTTCAATATGCCCTTCACCAACATGCAGTGTTTCCTTGATTGAATTAGCTCTCACACCAATATTTGCGTCTAGAGCCTTTACATTGAGGGCTATCTGAAAACGGCTGTGGCGCTGAAGTTGCCTGTGAATGTGGAGTTGGTGGCATGTGAAACCCGCATGTGGAGCATTCATTTGTGTGGGATGCTCTACCAGGTTCATTCCTAGATAATGCACTCAAAGGGCACTAAGCCTAGATTGTGAAAACTGAGTTTCCTTGAGAGCTGCTTGGAAGCCTGATGGTGTGTGAAGTTAGTGAGCCAAATGGAGTTGTTCTCCCACAAGAACCACTCGGCTGATCCTTCTTCAATATGCCCTTCACCAACATGCAGTGTTTCCTTGATTGAATTAGCTCTCACACCAATATTTGCGTCTAGAGCCTTTGCATTGAGGGCTATCTGAAAACGGCTGTGGCGCTGAAGTTGCCTGTGAATGTGGAGTTGGTGGCATGTGAAACCCGCATGTGGAGCATTCGTTTGTGTGGGATGCTCTACCAGGTTCATTCCTAGATAATGCACTCAAAGGGCACTAAGCATAGAGTGTGAAAACTGAGTTTCCTTGAGAGCTGCTTGGAAGCCTGATGGTGTGTGAAGTTAGTGAGCCAAATGGAGTTGTTCTCCCACAAGAACCACTCGGCTGATCCTTCTTCAATATTGCTTCACCAACATGCAGTGTTTCCTTGATTGAATTAGCTCTCACGTCAATATTTGCGTCTAGAGCCTTTGCATTGAGGGCTATCTGAAAATGGCTGTGGCGCTGAAGTTGCCTGTGAATGTGGAGTTGGTGGCATGTGAAACCCGCATGTGGAGCATTCGTTTGTGTGGGATGCTCTACCAGGTTCATTCCTAGATAATGCACTCAAAGGGCACTAAGCATAGGGTGTGAAAACTGAGTTTCCTTGAGAGCTGCTTGGAAGCCTGATGGTGTGTGAAGTTAGTGAGCCAAATGGAGTTGTTCTCCACAAGAACCACTCGGCTGATCCTTCTTCAATATGCCCTTCACCAACATGCAGTGTTTCCTTGATTGAATTAGCTCTCACACCAATATTTGCGTCTAGAGCCTTTGCATTGAGGGCTATCTGAAAACGGCTGTGGCGCTGAAGTTGCCTGTGAATGTGGAGTTGGTGGCATGTGAAACCCGCATGTGGAGCATTCGTTTGTGTGGGATGCTCTACCAGGTTCATTCCTAGATAATGCACTCAAAGGGCACTAAGCATAGGGTGTGAAAACTGAGTTTCCTTGAGAGCTGCTTGGAAGCCTGATGGTGTGTGAAGTTAGTGAGCCAAATGGAGTTGTTCTCCACAAGAACCACTCGGCTGATCCTTCTTCAATATGCCCTTCACCAACATGCAGTGTTTCCTTGATTGAATTAGCTCTCACACCAATATTTGCGTCTAGAGCCTTTGCATTGAGGGCTATCTGAAAACGGCTGTGGCGCTGAAGTTGCCTGTGAATGTGGAGTTGGTGGCATGTGAAACCCGCATGTGGAGCATTTGTTTGTGTGGGATCCTGACCAAGCTTCATTTCAGTCCTAGGCACTCAAAGGGCACTAAGCATAGGGTGTGAAAACTGAGTTTCCCTGAGAGCTGCTTGGAAGCCTGATGGTGTGTGAAGTTAGTGAGCCAAATGGAGTTGTTCTCCCACAAGAACCACTCGGCTGATCCTTCTTCAATATTGCTTCACCAACATGCAGTGTTTCCTTGATTGAATTAGCTCTCACACCAATATTTGCGTCTAGAGCCTTTGCATTGAGGGCTATCTGAAAACGGCTGTGGCGCTGAAGTTGCCTGTGAATGTGGAGTTGGTGGCATGTGAAACCCGCATGTGGAGCATTCATTTGTGTGGGATGCTCTACCAGGTTCATTCCTAGATAATGCACTCAAAGGGCACTAAGCCTAGAGTGTGAAAACTGAGTTTCCTTGAGAGCTGCTTGGAAGCCTGATGGTGTGTGAAGTTAGTGAGCCAAATGGAGTTGTTCTCCCACAAGAACCACTCGGCTGATCCTTCTTCAATATGCCCTTCACCAACATGCAGTGTTTCCTTGATTGAATTAGCTCTCACACCAATATTTGCGTCTAGAGCCTTTGCATTGAGGGCTATCTGAAAACGGCTGTGGCGCTGAGGTTGCCTGTGAATGTGGAGTTGGTGGCATGTGAAACCCGCATGTGGAACATTCGTTTGTGTGGGATGCTCTACCAGGTTCATTCCTAGATAATGCACTCAAAGGGCACTAAGCCTAGAGTGTGAAAACTGAGTTTCCTTGAGAGCTGCTTGGAAGCCTGATGGTGTGTGAAGTTAGTGAGCCAAATGGAGTTGTTCTCCCACAAGAACCACTCGGCTGATCCTTCTTCAATATGCCCTTCACCAACATGCAGTGTTTCCTTGATTGAATTAGCTCTCACACCAATATTTGCGTCTAGAGCCTTTACATTGAGGGCTATCTGAAAACGGCTGTGGCGCTGAAGTTGCCTGTGAATGTGGAGTTGGTGGCATGTGAAACCCGCATGTGGAGCATTCATTTGTGTGGGATGCTCTACCAGGTTCATTCCTAGATAATGCACTCAAAGGGCACTAAGCCTAGAGTGTGAAAACTGAGTTTCCTTGAGAGCTGCTTGGAAGCCTGATGGTGTGTGAAGCTAGTGAGCCAAATGGAGTTGTTCTCCCACAAGAACCACTCGGCTGATCCTTCTTCAATATGCCCTTCACCAACATGCAGTGTTTCCTTGATTGAATTAGCTCTCACACCAATATTTGCGTCCAGAGCCTTTACATTGAGGGCTATCTGAAAACGGCTGTGGCGCTGAAGTTGCCTGTGAATGTGGAGTTGGTGGCATGTGAAACCCGCATGTGGAGCATTCATTTGTGTGGGATGCTCTACCAGGTTCATTCCTAGATAATGCACTCAAAGGGCACTAAGCATAGGGTGTGAAAACTGAGTTTCCTTGAGAGCTGCTTGGAAGCCTGATGGTGTGTGAAGTTAGTGAGCCAAATGGAGTTGTTCTCCACAAGAACCACTCGGCTGATCCTTCTTCAATATGCCCTTCACCAACATGCAGTGTTTCCTTGATTGAATTAGCTCTCACACCAATATTTGCGTCTAGAGCCTTTGCATTGAGGGCTATCTGAAAACGGCTGTGGCGCTGAAGTTGCCTGTGAATGTGGAGTTGGTGGCATGTGAAACCCGCATGTGGAGCATTCGTTTGTGTGGGATGCTCTACCAGGTTCATTCCTAGATAATGCACTCAAAGGGCACTAAGCATAGGGTGTGAAAACTGAGTTTCCTTGAGAGCTGCTTGGAAGCCTGATGGTGTGTGAAGTTAGTGAGCCAAATGGAGTTGTTCTCCACAAGAAGAACTCGGCTGATCCTTCTTCAATATGCCCTTCACCAACATGCAGTGTTTCCTTGATTGAATTAGCTCTCACACCAATATTTGCGTCTAGAGCCTTTGCATTGAGGGCTATCTGAAAACGGCTGTGGCTCTGAAGTTGCCTGTGAATGTGGAGTTTGTGGCATGTGAAACCCGCATGTGGAGCATTTGTTTGTGTGGGATCCTGACCAAGCTTCATTTCAGTCCTAGGCACTCAAAGGGCACTAAGCATAGAGTGTGAAAACTGAGTTTCCCTGAGAGCTGCTTGGAAGCCTGATGGTGTGTGAAGTTAGTGAGCCAAATGGAGTTGTTCTCCCACAAGAACCACTCGGCTGATCCTTCTTCAATATGCCCTTCACCAACATGCAGTGTTTCCTTGATTGAATTAGCTCTCACACCAATATTTGCGTCTAGAGCCTTTGCATTGAGGGCTATCTGAAAACGGCTGTGGCGCTGAAGTTGCCTGTGAATGTGGAGTTGGTGGCATGTGAAACCCGCATGTGGAGCATTCATTTGTGTGGGATGCTCTACCAGGTTCATTCCTAGATAATGCACTCAAAGGGCACTAAGCCTAGAGTGTGAAAACTGAGTTTCCTTGAGAGCTGCTTGGAAGCCTGATGGTGTGTGAAGTTAGTGAGCCAAATGGAGTTGTTCTCCCACAAGAACCACTCGGCTGATCCTTCTTCAATATGCCCTTCACCAACATGCAGTGTTTCCTTGATTGAATTAGCTCTCACACCAATATTTGCGTCTAGAGCCTTTGCATTGAGGGCTATCTGAAAACGGCTGTGGCGCTGAGGTTGCCTGTGAATGTGGAGTTGGTGGCATGTGAAACCCGCATGTGGAACATTCGTTTGTGTGGGATGCTCTACCAGGTTCATTCCTAGATAATGCACTCAAACGGCACTAAGCCTAGAGTGTGAAAACTGAGTTTCCTTGAGAGCTGCTTGGAAGCCTGATGGTGTGTGAAGTTAGTGAGCCAAATGGAGTTGTTCTCCCACAAGAACCACTCGGCTGATCCTTCTTCAATATGCCCTTCACCAACATGCAGTGTTTCCTTGATTGAATTAGCTCTCACACCAATATTTGCGTCTAGAGCCTTTACATTGAGGGCCATCTGAAAACGGCTGTGGCGCTGAAGTTGCCTGTGAATGTGGAGTTGGTGGCATGTGAAACCCGCATGTGGAGCATTCATTTGTGTGGGATGCTCTACCAGGTTCATTCCTAGATAATGCACTCAAAGGGCACTAAGCCTAGATTGTGAAAACTGAGTTTCCTTTAGAGCTGCTTGGAAGCCTGATGGTGTGTGAAGTTAGTGAGCCAAATGGAGTTGTTCTCCCACAAGAACCACTCGGCTGATCCTTCTTCAATATTGCTTCACCAACATGCAGTGTTTCCTTGATTGAATTAGCTCTCACACCAATATTTGCGTCTAGAGCCTTTGCATTGAGGGCTATCTGAAAACGGCTGTGGCGCTGAAGTTGCCTGTGAATGTGGAGTTGGTGGCATGTGAAACCCGCATGTGGAGCATTCATTTGTGTGGGATGCTCTACCAGGTTCACTCCTAGATAATGCACTCAAAGGGCACTAAGCCTAGATTGTGAAAACTGAGTTTCCTTGAGAGCTGCTTGGAAGCCTGATGGTGTGTGAAGTTAGTGAGCCAAATGGAGTTGTTCTCCCACAAGAACCACTCGGCTGATCCTTCTTCAATATGCCCTTCACCAACATGCAGTGTTTCCTTGATTGAATTAGCTCTCACACCAATATTTGCGTCTAGAGCCTTTGCATTGAGGGCTATCTGAAAACGGCTGTGGCGCTGAAGGTGCCTGTGAATGTGGACTTGGTGGCATGTGAAACCCGCATGTGGAGCATTCGTTTGTGTGGGATGCTCTACCAGGTTCATTCCTAGATAATGCACTCAAAGGGCACTAAGCATAGAGTGTGAAAACTGAGTTTCCTTGAGAGCTGCTTGGAAGCCTGATGGTGTGTGAAGTTAGTGAGCCAAATGGAGTTGTTCTCCCAGAAGAACCACTCGGCTGATCCTTCTTCAATATGCCCTTCACCAACATGCAGTGTTTCCTTGATTGAATTAGCTCTCAGGCCAATATTTGCGTCTAGAGCCTTAGCATTGAGAGCTATCTGAAAACGGCTGTGGCGCTGAAGTTGCCTGTGAATGTGGAGTTGGTGGCATGTGAAACCCGCATGTGGAGCATTCGTTTGTGTGGGATGCTCACCAAGCTTCATTTCAGTCCTAGGCACTCAAAGGGCACTAAGCATAGAGTGTGAAAACTGAGTTTCCTTGAGACCTGTTTGGAAGCATGATGGTGTGTGAAGTTAGTGAGCCAAATGGAGTTGTTCTCCCACAAGAACCACTCGGCTGATTCTTCTTCAATATGCCCTTCACCAACATGCAGTGTTTCCTTGATTGAATTAGCTCTCACACCAATATTTGCATCTAGAGCCTTTGCATTGAGGGCTATCTGAAAACGGCTGTGGCACTGAAGTTGCCTGTGAATGTGGAGTTGGTGGCATGTGAAACCCGCATGTGAAGCATTCGTTTGTGTGGGATGCTCTACCAGGTTCATTCCTAGATAATGCACTCAAAGAGCATTAAGCATAGAGTGTGAAAACTGAGTTTCCTTGAGAGCTGCTTGGAAGCATGATGGTGTGTGAAGTTAGTGAGCCAAATGGAGTTGTTCTCCCACAAGAACCACTCGGCTGATCCTTCTTCAATATGCCCTTCACCAACATGCAGTGTTTCCTTGATTGAATTAGCTCTCACGCCAATATTTGCGTCTAGAGCCTTAGCATTGAGAGCTATCTGAAAACGGCTGTGGCTCTGAAGTTGCCTGTGAATGTGGAGTTGGTGGCATGTGAAACCCGCATGTGGAGCATTCGTTTGTGTGGGATGCTCACCAAGCTTCATTTCAGTCCTAGGCACTCAAAGGGCACTAAGCATAGAGTGTGAAAACTGAGTTTCCTTGAGAGCTGCTTGGGAGCCTGATGGTGTGTGAAGTTAGTGAGCCAAATGGAGTTGTTCTCCCACAAGAACCACTCGGCTGATCCTTCTTCAATATGCCCTTCACCAACATGCAGTGTTTCCTTGATTGAATTAGCTCTCACACCAATATTTGTGTCTAGAGCCTTTGAATTGAGGGCTATCTGAAAACGGCTGTGGCGCTGAAGTTGCCTGTGAATGTGGAGTTGGTGGCATGTGAAACCCGCATGTGGAGCATTCGTTTGTGTGGGATGCTCTACCAGGTTCATTTCAGTCCTAGCCATACAAAGGGCACTAAGCATAGAGTGTGAAAACTGAGTTTCCTTGAGAGCTGCTTGGAAGCCTGATGGTGTGTGAAGTTAGTGAGCCAAATGGAGTTGTTCTCCACAAGAACCACTCGGCTGATTCTTCTTCAATATGCCCTTCACCAACATGCAGTGTTTCCTTGATTGAATTAGCTCTCACACCAATATTTGCGTCTAGAGCCTTTGCATTGAGGGCTATCTGAAAACGGCTGTGGCGCTGAAGTTGCCTGAGAATGTGGAGTTGGTGGCATGTGAAACCCGCATGTGGAGCATTCGTTTGTGTGGGATGCTGACCAAGCTTCATTTCAGTCCTAGGCACTCAAAGAGCACTAAGCATAGAGTGTGAAAACTGAGTTTCCTTGAGAGCTGCTTGGAAGCCTGATGGTGTGTGAAGTTAGTGAGCCAAATGGAGTTGTTCTCCCACAAGAACCACTCGGCTGATCCTTCTTCAATATTGCTTCACCAACATGCAGTGTTTCCTTGATTGAATTAGCTCTCACACCAATATTTGCGTCTAGAGCCTTTGCATTGAGGGCTATCTGAAAACGGCTGTGGCGCTGAAGTTGCCTGTGAATGTGGAGTTGGTGGCATGTGAAACCCGCATGTGGAGCATTCATTTGTGTGGGATGCTCTACCAGGTTCATTCCTAGATAATGCACTCAAAGGGCACTAAGCCTAGAGTTTGAAAACTGAGTTTCCTTGAGAGCTGCTTGGAAGCCTGATGGTGTGTGAAGTTAGTGAGCCAAATGGAGTTGTTCTCCCACAAGAACCACTCGGCTGATCCTTCTTCAATATGCCCTTCACCAACATGCAGTGTTTCCTTGATTGAATTAGCTCTCACACCAATATTTGCGTCTAGAGCCTTTGCATTGAGGGCTATCTGAAAACGGCTGTGGCGCTGAAGTTGCCTGTGAATGTGGAGTTGGTGGCATGTGAAACCCGCATGTGGAGCATTCGTTTGTGTGGGATGCTCTACCAGGTTCATTCCTAGATAATGCACTCAAAGGACACTAAGCATAGAGTGTGAAAACTGAGTTTCCTTGAGAGCTGCTTGGAAGCCTGATGGTGTGTGAAGTTAGTGAGCCAAATGGAGTTGTTCTCCCACAAGAACCACTCGGCTGATCCTTCTTCAATATGCCCTTCACCAACATGCAGTGTTTCCTTGATTGAATTAGCTCTCACGCCAATATTTGCGTCTAGAGCCTTAGCATTGAGAGCTATCTGAAAACGGCTGTGGCGCTGAAGTTGCCTGTGAATGTGGAGTTGGTGGCATGTGAAACCCGCATGTGGAGCATTCGTTTGTGTGGGATGCTCACCAAGCTTCATTTCAGTCCTAGGCACTCAAAGGGCACTAAGCATAGAGTGTGAAAACTGAGTTTCCTTGAGAGCTGTTTGGAAGCATGATGGTGTGTGAAGTTAGTGAGCCAAATGGAGTTGTTCTCCCACAAGAACCACTCGGCTGATCCTTCTTCAATATGCCCTTCACCAACATGCAGTGTTTCCTTGATTGAATTAGCTCTCACACCAATATTTGCGTCTAGAGCCTTTGCATTGAGGGCTATCTGAAAACGGCTGTGGCTCTGAAGTTGCCTGTGAATGTGGAGTTGGTGGCATGTGAAACCCGCATGTGGAGCATTCATTTGTGCGGGATGCTCTACCAGGTTCATTCCTAGATAATGCACACAAAGGGCACTAAGCATAGAGTGTGAAAACTGAGTTTCCTTGAGAGCTGCTTGGAAGCCTGATGGTGTGTGAAGTTAGTGAGCCAAATGGAGTTGTTCTCCCACAAGAACCACTCGGCTGATCCTTCTTCAATATGCCCTTCACCAACATGCAGTGTTCCCTTGATTGAATTAGCTCTCACACCAATATTTGCGTCTAGAGCCTTTGCATTGAGGGCTATCTGAAAACAGCTGTGGCGCTGAAGTTGCCTGTGAATGTGGAGTTGGTGGCATGTGAAACCCGCATGTGGAGCATTCGTTTGTGTGGGATGCTCTACCAGGTTCATTCCTAGATAATGCACTCAAAGCACACTAAGCATAGAGTGTGAAAACTGAGTTTCCTTGAGAGCTGCTTGGAAGCCTGATGGTGTGTGAAGTTAGTGAGCCAAATGGAGTTGTTCTCCACAAGAACCACTCGGCTGATTCTTCTTCAATATGCCCTTCACCAACATGCAGTGTTTCCTTGATTGAATTAGCTCTCACACCAATATTTGCGTCTAGAGCCTTTGCATTGAGGGCTATCTGAAAACGGCTGTGGCGCTGAAGTTGCCTGAGAATGTGGAGTTGGTGGCATGAGAAACCCGCATGTGGAGCATTCCTTTGTGTGGGATGCTGACCAAGCTTCATTTCAGTCCTAGGCACTCAAAGAGCACTAAGCATAGAGTGTGAAAACTGAGTTTCCCTGAGAGCTGCTTGGAAGCCTGATGGTGTGTGAAGTTAGTGAGCCAAATGGAGTTGTTCTCCCACAAGAACCACTCGGCTGATCCTTCTTCAATATTGCTTCACCAACATGCAGTGTTTCCTTGATTGAATTAGCTCTCACACCAATATTTGCGTCTAGAGCCTTTGCATTGAGGGCTATCTGAAAATGGCTGTGGCGCTGAAGTTGCTTGTGAATGTGGAGTTGGTGGCATGTGAAACCCGCATGTGGAGCATTCATTAGAGTGGGATGCTCTACCAGGTTCATTCCTAGATAATGCACTCAAACGGCACTAAACATAGAGTGTGAAAACTGAGTTTCCTTGAGAGCTGCTTGGAAGCCTGATGGTGTGTGACGTTAGTCAGCCAAATGGTGTTGTTCTCCCACAAGAACCACTCGGCTGATCCTTCTTCAATATGCCCTTCACCAACATGCAGTGTTTCCTTGATTGAATTAGCTCTCACACCAATATTTGCGTCTAGAGCCTTTGCAATGAGGGCTATCTGAAAACGGCTGTGGCGCTGAAGTTGCCTGTGAATGTGGAGTTGGTGGCATGTGAAACCCGCATGTGGAGCATTCATTTGTGTGGGATGCTCTACCAGGTTCATTCCTAAATAATGCACTCAAAGGGCACTAAGCATAGAGTGTGAAAACTGAGTTTCCTTGAGAGCTGCTTGGAAGCCTGATGGTGTGTGAAGTTAGTGAGCCAAATGGAGTTGTTCTCCCACAAGAACCACTCGGCTGATCCTTCTTCAATATGCCCTTCACCAACATGCAGTGTTCCCTTGATTGAATTAGCTCTCACACCAATATTTGCGTCTAGAGCCTTTGCATTGAGGGCTATCTGAAAACGGCTGTGGCGCTGAAGTTGCCTGTGAATGTGGAGTTGGTGGCATGTGAAACCCGCATGTGGAGCATTCGTTTGTGTGGGATGCTCTACCAGGTTCATTCCTAGATAATGCACTCAAAGGACACTAAGCATAGAGTGTGAAAACTGAGTTTCCTTGAGAGCTGCTTGGAAGCCTGATGGTGTGTGAAGTTAGTGAGCCAAATGGAGTTGTTCTCCCACAAGAACCACTCGGCTGATTCTTCTTCAATATGCCCTTCACCAACATGCAGTGTTTCCTTGATTGAATTAGCTCTCACACCAATATTTGTGTCTAGAGCCTTTGCAATGAGGGCTATCTGAAAACGGCTGTGGCGCTGAAGTTGCCTGTGAATGTGGAGTTGGTGGCATGTGAAACCCGCATGTGGAGCATTCGTTTGTGTGGGATGCTCTACCAGGTTCATTCCTAGATAATGCACTCAAAGGGCACTAAGCATAGAGTGTGAAAACTGAGTTTCCTTGAGAGCTGCTTGGAAGCCTGATGGTGTGTGAAGTTAGTGAGCCAAATGGAGTTGTTCTCCCACAAGAACCACTCGGCTGATCCTTCTTCAATATGCCCTTCACCAACATGCAGTGTTTCCTTGATTGAATTAGCTCTCACGCCAATATTTGCGTCTAGAGCCTTAGCATTGAGAGCTATCTGAAAACGGGTGTGGCTCTGAAGTTGCCTGTGAATGTGGAGTTGGTGGCATGTGAAACCCGCATGTGGAGCATTCGTTTGTGTGGGATGCTCACCAAGCTTCATTTCAGTCCTAGGCACTCAAAGGGCACTAAGCATAGAGTGTGAAAACTGAGTTTCCTTGAGAGCTGCTTGGAAGCCTGATGGTGTGTGAAGTTAGTGAGCCAAATGGAGTTGTTCTCCCACAAGAACCACTCGGCTGATCCTTCTTCAATATGCCCTTCACCAACATGCAGTGTTTCCTTGATTGAATTAGCTCTCACACCAATATTTGCGTCTAGAGCCTTTGCATTGAGGGCTATCTGAAAATGGCTGTGGCGCTTAAGTTGCCTGTGAATGTGGAGTTGGTGGCATGTGAAACCCGCATGTGGAGCATTCATTAGAGTGGGATGCTCTACCAGGTTCATTCCTAGATAATGCACTCAAACGGCACTAAACATAGAGTGTGAAAACTGAGTTTCCTTGAGAGCTGCTTGGAAGCCTGATGGTGTGTGACGTTAGTCAGCCAAATGGTGTTGTTCTCCCACAAGAACCACTCGGCTGATCCTTCTTCAATATGCCCTTCACCAACATGCAGTGTTTCCTTGATTGAATTAGCTCTCACACCAATATTTGCGTCTAGAGCCTTTGCAATGAGGGCTATCTGAAAACGGCTGTGGCGCTGAAGTTGCCTGTGAATGTGGAGTTGGTGGCATGTGAAACCCGCATGTGGAGCATTCATTTGTGTGGGATGCTCTACCAGGTTCATTCCTAGATAATGCACTCAAAGGGCACTAAGCATAGAGTGTGAAAACTGAGTTTCCTTGAGAGCTGCTTGGAAGCCTGATGGTGTGTGAAGTTAGTGAGCCAAATGGAGTTGTTCTCCCACAAGAACCACTCTGCTGATCCTTCTTCAATATGCCCTTCACCAACATGCAGTGTTCCCTTGATTGAATTAGCTCTCACACCAATATTTGCGTCTAGAGCCTTTGCATTGAGGGCTATCTGAAAACGGCTGTGGCGCTGAAGTTGCCTGTGAATGTGGAGTTGGTGGCATGTGAAACCCGCATGTGGAGCATTCGTTTGTGTGGGATGCTCTACCAGGTTCATTCCTAGATAATGCACTCAAAGGACACTAAGCATAGAGTGTGAAAACTGAGTTTCCTTGAGAGTTGCTTGGAAGCCTGATGGTGTGTGAAGTTAGTGAGCCAAATGGAGTTGTTCTCCCACAAGAACCACTCGGCTGATTCTTCTTCAATATGCCCTTCACCAACATGCAGTGTTTCCTTGATTGAATTAGCTCTCACACCAATATTTGTGTCTAGAGCCTTTGCAATGAGGGCTATCTGAAAACGGCTGTGGCGCTGAAGTTGCCTGTGAATGTGGAGTTGGTGGCATGTGAAACCCGCATGTGGAGCATTCGTTTGTGTGGGATGCTCTACCAGGTTCATTCCTAGATAATGCACTCAAAGGGCACTAAGCATAGAGTGTGAAAACTGAGTTTCCTTGAGAGCTGCTTGGAAGCCTGATGGTGTGTGAACTTAGTGAGCCAAATGGAGTTGTTCTCCCACAAGAACCACTCGGCTGATCCTTCTTCAATATGCCCTTCACCAACATGCAGTGTTTCCTTGATTGAATTAGCTCTCACGCCAATATTTGCGTCTAGAGCCTTAGCATTGAGAGCTATCTGAAAACGGGTGTGGCTCTGAAGTTGCCTGTGAATGTGGAGTTGGTGGCATGTGAAACCCGCATGTGGAGCATTCGTTTGTGTGGGATGCTCACCAAGCTTCATTTCAGTCCTAGGCACTCAAAGGGCACTAAGCATAGAGTGTGAAAACTGAGTTTCCTTGAGAGCTGCTTGGAAGCCTGATGGTGTGTGAAGTTAGTGAGCCAAATGGTGTTGTTCTCCCACAAGAACCACTCAGCTGATCCTTCTTCAATATGCCCTTCACCAACATGCAGTGTTTCCTTGATTGAATTAGCTCTCACACCAATATTTGCTTCTAGAGACTTTGCATTGAGGGCTATCTGAAAACGGCTGTGGCGCTGAAGTTGCCTGTGAATGTGGAGTTGGTGGCATGTGAAACCCGCATGTGGAGCATTCGTTTGTGTGGGATCCTCACCAAGCTTCATTTCAGTCCTAGGCACACAAAGGGCACTAAGCATAGAGTGTGAAAACTGAGTTTCCTTGAGAGCTGCCTGGAAGCCTGATGGTGTGTGAAGTTAGTGAGCCAAATGGAGTTGTTCTCCCACAAGAACCACTCGGCTGATCCTTCTTCAATATGCCCTTCACCAACATGCAGTGTTTCCTTGATTGAATTAGCTCTCACAGCAATATTTGCATCTAGAGCCTTTGCATTGAGGGCTATCTGAAAACGGCTGTGGCGCTGAAGTTGCCTGTGAATGTGGAGTTGGTGGCATGTGAAACCCGCATGTGGAGCATTCGTTTGTGTGGGATGCTCTACCAGGTTCATTCCTAGATAATGCACTCAAAGGGCACTAAGCATAGAGTGTGAAAACTGAGTTTCCTTGAGAGCTGCTTGGAAGTCTGATGGTGTGTGAAGTTAGTGAGCCAAATGGAGTTGTTCTCCCACAAGAACCACTCGGCTGATCCTTCTTCAATATGCCCTTCACCAACATGCAGTGTTTCCTTGATTGAATTAGCTCTCACAGCAATATTTGCATCTAGAGCCTTTGCATTGAGGGCTATCTGAAAACGGCTGTGGCGCTGAAGTTGCCTGTGAATGTGGAGTTGGTGGCATGTGAAACCCGCATGTGGAGCATTCGTTTGTGTGGGATGCTCTACCAGGTTCATTCCTAGATAATGCACTCAAAGGGCACTAAGCATAGAGTGTGAAAACTGAGTTTCCTTGAGAGCTGCTTGGAAGTCTGATGGTGTGTGAAGTTAGTGAGCCAAATGGAGTTGTTCTCCCACAAGAACCACTCGGCTGATCCTTCTTCAATATGCCCTTCACCAACATGCAGTGTTTCCTTGATTGAATTAGCTCTCACACCAATATTTGCGTCTAGAGCCTTTGCATTGAGGGCTATCTGAAAACGGCTGTGGCGCTGAAGTTGCCTGTGAATGTGGAGTTGGTGGCATGTGAAACCCGCATGTGGAGCATTCGTTTGTGTGGGATGCTGACCAAGCTTCATTTCAGTCCTAGGCACTCAAAGGGCACTAAGCATAGAGTGTGAAGACTGAGTTTCCTTGAGAGCTGCTTGGAAGCCTGATGGTGTGTGAAGTTAGTGAGCCAAATGGAGTTGTTCTCCCACAAGAACCACTCGGCTGATCCTTCTTCAATATGCCCTTCACCAACATGCAGTGTTTCCTTGATTGAATTAGCTCTCACACCAATATTTGCGTCTAGAGCCTTTGCATTGAGGGCTATCTGAAAACGGCTGTGGCACTGAAGTTGCCTGTTGCCGGGGTCCGTGTGATGGATGCAGAAAAACAGGAAGGTGTGAGAAACATTGGTTCCATTGCAGGCAAGGCCGCGAAGGAACTCCCCACCGAGCAGGGCTCCGGCGGGACGTTGTTTTGATCACCTGAATGCAGCCTGCTTTCCATTGCCGGACTTCCCCACTGAGTTTTCAGTAGTCTGCCTAGGCACTGTCTGCCCCTGCGGAGTTAACAGTTGATGTATGGTATCTGTGCGAGCTTGGAAGTTGATGTTACTGATATTCGCCTTTAGCATAAAGGTTTTTATCTACTGCTGCTACAGCTGCCACCATTGCTATGTTAATCAAAGGTGTCCCATCCCCAGGTGGCGGGGACTTGTTCACAGCCTTTCCTCTCCCATTGACGATATGCTAATCAAGGGTGCTAACTTCCCAGGTATAGGGGAAACCCATTCTTTCTCTCTCTCTTTGATCTTTTGGGTCCTGCCTCCGGACACATTCCTCCCTTAGCTGATTCAAGAGGTATGTGTTACTGGTTGAGCTTTCTTTAGGTGAGACAAACGGCAGAATTATCTTTAGCAACACCCATTTGATCATGACGTAAAAAGTCTGAGCCAGAGTTTGACTGACTGTATAAATAAAGCGGACGGCTTTATTGCATAGTCCACTAGTATCATGGAATCCTAGTGGTCCGTCTCTTTCTGCGCCTCGTCCACGCACCCTTCCCGAGTTCCGAAACCCAGGCTGGAGCTGGACTCCGGCAAGTGGCGCCAACGTGAGTGACTCGACGAAGGTAGGTCTTTTCTTTCTGTTTGCGGCGTGGACAGGACTTCACCCAGGGCACTGCAGACCCCCTGACAGAAGGTCAGGTTAGAAGGGGTGAATAGTCAGAACAGTTTTTGAGAAGTCTTGTACCCTCTGTGCTGTAAAAATGGGCCAGATTGATTCTAGTGAAAGAAGTTTATATGCTGATATTATTAAACATACCTTACATAGGAAGAGCATTAAAGTTAGCAGAAAGCAACTATTAGAATTTTTACAATTTGTGCAAAAAGTTAGCCCGTGGTTTATTGAGCAGGGCACTTTAGACTTACACACATGGGATCAGGTAGGGAATGATATGAAAAGGTGGTATCGGAGTAATGGAAGAGTGGGCATGCCATCCTCTGCATATGTCATCTGGAATGTTTTAAGGCAGGCATTAGATGTGGGACTCGAGCCTTATCCCGTACCTTCAGCTCAGCGGAGAGAACATACTCCCCTTCTTGATCCTGAGAAGGGAGGCTTAGGCCTTAGTTATGGCTCAATAGAAAGTGTCTGTCCTGAAGATAATGTAAAATATTGTAAAACTGACCAGGAAGGTTTAACAGATGAGGAAGATTTTTTTAAACCAGAAATACTTGAACCAGGAGTTAGAGATTGTAAAAAGGGGCAAATGGCTGAATTACACGATAAAACGTCTCCTGCTGTTAATCACAAGCCTTCAAGGAATTCGGCTAAGCATTCCAAGCCGTTTCCAGATAGACTAGATATAGCAAAGTTTGGTTTTAAAGGAGCAATGCAGCAAGCTCATAAGGAAGGCGATTTTTTCTGTTTTCCTGTGATTTACGAATGGGATGAACCTGAATGGGAACCGTTGCCTTATAAGCTTATTAAAGAACTAAAGCATGCTGTCTCAGACTACGGGCCAAACTCCCCGTACACTATGGCAATGGTGGAGAGCTTGGGAGCAAAGTGGATGACTCCATATGATTGGTTTCAGACTGCCAAGGCTTGCCTCACAGGAGGAGACTTCCTTGTGTGGAAAATGGAGTATGAGGAATTAGCTAAGGCAGAAGTAAAGTCTCAGGGATCTGTGAGGTGTGGCAAACCTTCTTTTACCTTAGACATGCTTTTAGGACAGGGCACTCATCTTGGCGTTTCAGAACAACTTACTCTGCCTAAGGAGACTCTACAGCTTATCTCCTCCCTGGCATTGGGAGCATGGAAAGGCCTGCCACCTCCAGATCAAAAGTCTTCAGGTTTTATAAATGTTAAACAGAAAGCTGAGGAGCCTTTTGAAGATTTTGTAGCTCGACTCACAGAAGCGGTGAGCCGGACAGTAATTAACAGTACAGCTACAGATCTTATAGTTAAACAGTTAGCTTTTGAAAATGCTACTCCAATTTGCCAAACCTTAATTCAGCCAGTGAGAAGGAAAGGAAAGTTGTCAGACTATGTTCGAGCTTGTGCCGAGGTAACTCCGTCTTACGTTCAAGGGTTAACTATTGCTGCAGCTCTTCAAGGTCAAACTGCGATTCAGATTTTAAAGAACATAAGAGGCAATCAAAGACGTAAAAAAAGAAACAATTGCTATTCTTGTGGTGGAGTAGGGCATTTTAGCCACAGTTGTCCTGCCAGAAACTCATCTCAAAATTTCAAACAGGAAGAAACTTATAGGGACATTGCTAGACCCAATTTAAATATTCCTCGCACTGTCTGTCCACGGTGTGAGAAGGGATTTCATTGGCAGAAAGCTTGTCAGTCTAAATTCCACAAGAATGGAACAGTTCTATTGCCTCGCAGTCGATCTAAATTGAGTAATCAGTCTGTACAGGGTCAGAAGCAGGGAAGCGTGAGGGCCCAGTC
>NW_026696803.1:0-35854 GCF_030435755.1 Ochotona princeps | reverse complement strand
ATTGGTGTGAGAGCTAATTCAATCAAGGAAACACTGCATGTTGGTGAAGGGCATCTTGAAGAAGGATCAACCGAGTGGTTCTTGTGGAAGAACAACTCCATTTGGCTCACTAACTTCACACACCATCAGGCTTCCAAGCAGCTCTCAAGGAAACTCAGTTTTCACACTCTATGCTTAGTGCCCTTTGAGTGCATTATCTAGGAATGAACCTGGTAGAGCATGCCACACAAACGAATGCTCCCACATGCGGGTTTCACATGCCACCAACTCCACATTCTCAGGCAACTTCAGCGCCACAGCCGTTTTCAGATAGCCCTCAATGCAAAGGCTCTAGACGCAAATATTGGTGTGAGAGCTAATTCAATCAAGGAAACACTGCATGTTGGTGAAGGGCATATTGAAGAAGGATCAGCGAGTGGTTCTTGTGGAGAACAACTCCATTTGGCTCACTAACTTCACACACCATCAGGCTTCCAAGCATCTCTGAAGGAAACTCAGTTTTCACACTCTATGCTTAGTGCCCTTTGAGTGCCTAGTACTGAAATGAAGCTAGTGAGCATCCCCCACAAACGAATGCTCCACATGCGTTTTTCACATGCCACCAACTCCACATTCACAGGCAACTTCAGCGCCACAGCCGTTTTCAGATAGCCCTCAATGCAAAGGCTCTAGACACAAATATTGGTGTGAGAGCTAATTCAATCAAGGAAACACTGCATGTTGGTGAAGGGCATATTGAAGAAGGATCAGCCGAGTGGTTCTTGTGGGAGAACAACTCCATTTGGCTCACTAACTTCACACACATCAGGCTTCCAAGCAGCTCTCAAGGAAACTCAGTTTTCACACTCTATGCTTAGTGCCCTTTGAGTACCTAGGACTGAAATGAAGCTTGGTGAGCATCCCCCACAAACGAATGCTCCACATGCGGGTTTCACATGCCACCAACTCCACATTCACAGGCAACTTCAGCGCCACAGCCGTTTTCAGATAGCCCTCAATGCAAAGGCTCTAGACGCAAATATTGGTGTGAGAGCTAATTCAATCAAGGAAACACTGCATGTTGGTGAAGGGCATATTGAAGAAGGATCAGCCGAGTGGTTCTTGTGGGAGAACAACTCCATTTGGCTGACTAAATTCACAAACCATCAGGCTTCCAAGCAGCTCTCAAGGAAACTCAGTTTTCACACTCTATGCTTAGTGCCCTTTGTGTGCCTAGGACTGAAATGAAGCTTGGTGGGCATCCCCCACAAACGAATGCTCCACATGCGGGTTTCACATGCCACCAACTCCACATTCACAGGCAACCCTCAGCGCCACAGCCGTTTTCAGATAGCCCTCAATGCAAAGGCTCTAGACGCAAATATTGGTTTGAGAGCTAATTCAATCAAGGAAACACTGCATGTTGGTGAAGGGCATATTGAAGAAGGATCAGCCGAGTGGTTCTTGTGGGAGAACAAACTCCATTTGGCTCACTAACTTCACACACCATCAGGCTTCCAAGCAGCTCTCAAGGAAACTCAGTTTTCACACTCTATGCTTAGTGCCCTTTGAGTACCTAGGACTGAAATGAAGCTTGAGTGAGCATCCCCCACAAACGAATGCTCCACATGCGGGTTTCACATGCCACCAACTCCACATTCACAGGCAACTTCAGCGCCACAGCCGTTTTCAGATAGCCCTCAATGCAAAGGCTCTAGACGCAAATATTGGTGTGAGAGCTAATTCAATCAAGGAAACACTGTATGTTGGTGAAGGGCATATTGAAGAAGGATCAGCCGAGTGGTTCTTGTGGAGAACAACTCCATTTGGCTGACTAACTCACAAACCATCAGGCTTCCAAGCAGCTCTCAAGGAAACTCAGTTTTCACACTCTATGCTTAGTGCCCTTTGTGTGCCTAGGACTGAAATGAAGCTTGGTGGGCATCCCCCACAAACGAATGCTCCACATGCGGGTTTCACATGCCACCAACTCCACATTCACAGGCAATTTCAGCGCCAAAGCCGTTTTCAGATAGCCCTCAATGCAAAGGCTCTAGACGCAAATATTGGTGTGAGAGCTAATTCAATCAAGGAAACACTGCATGTTGGTGAAGGGCATATTGAAGAAGGATCAGCCGAGTGGTTCTTGTGGGAGAACAACTCCATTTGGCTCACTAACTTCACACACCATCAGGCTTCCAAGCAGCTCTCAAGGAAACTCAGTTTTCACACTCTATGCTTAGTGCCCTTTGAGTGCATTATGTAGGAAAGAACCTGGTAGACCATCCCACACAAACGAATGCTCCACATGCGGGTTCACATGCCACCAACTCCACATTCACAGGCAACTTCAGCGCCACAGCCGTTTTCAGATAGCCCTCAATGCAAAGGCTCTAGACGCAAATATTGGTGTGAGAGCTAATTCAATCAAGGAAACACTGCATGTTGGTGAAGGGCATCTTGAAGAAGGATCAGCCGAGTGGTTCTTGTGGGAGAACAACTCCATTTGGCTCACTAACTTCACACACCATCAGGCTTCCAAGCAGCTCTCAAGGAAACTCAGTTTTCACAGTCTAAGCTTAGTGCCCTTTGAGTGCATTATGTAGGAATGAACCTGGTAGAGCATGCCACACAAACGAATGCTCCACATGCGGGTTTCACATGCCACCAACTCCACATTCACAGGCAACTTCAGCGCCACAGACGTTTTCAGATAGCACTCAATGCAAAGGCTCTAGCCGCAAATATTGGTGTGAGAGCTAATTCAATCAAGGAAACACTGCATGTTGGTGAAGGGCATCTTGAAGAAGGATCAGCCGAGTGGTTCTTGTGGGAGAACAACTCCATTTGGCTCACTAACTTCACACACCATCAGGCTTCCAAGCAGCTCTCAAGGAAACTCAGTTTTCACACTCTATGCTTAGTGCCCTTTGAGTGCATTATCTAGGAATGAAACCTGGTAGAGCATGCCACACAAACGAATGCTCCACATGCGGGTTTCACATGCCACCAACTCCACATTCACAGGGAAACTTCAGCGCCACAGCCGTTTTCAGATAGCCCTCAATGCAAAGGCTCTAGACGCAAATATTGTGTGAGAGCTAATTCAATCAAGGAAACACTGCATGTTGGTGAAGGGCATATTGAAGAAGGATCAGCCGAGTGGTTCTTGTGGGAGAACAACTCCATTTGGCTCACTAACTTCACACACCATCAGGCTTCCAAGCAGCTCTCAAGGAAACTCAGATTCACACTCTATGCTTAGTCCCCTTTTGAGTGCATTATCTAGGAATGAACCTGGTAGAGCATGCCACAAAAACGAATGCTCCACATGCGGGTTTCACATGCCACCAACTCCACATTCACAGGCAACTTCAGCGCCACAGCCGTTTTCAGATAGCCCTCAATGCAAAGGCTCTAGACGCAAATATTGGTGTGAGAGCTAATTCAATCAAGGAAACACTGCATGTTGGTGAAGGGCATATTGAAGAAGGATCAGCCGAGTGGTTCTTGTGGAGAACAACTCCATTTGGCTCACTAACTTCACACACCATCAGGCTTCCAAGCAGCTCTCAAGGAAACTCAGTTTTCACAGTCTATGCTTAGTGCCCTTTGAGTGCATTATCTAGGAATGAACGTGGTAGAGCATGCCACACAAACGAATGCTCCACATGCGGGTTTCACATGCCACCAACTCCACATTCACAGGCAACTTCAGCGCCACAGCCGTTTTCAGATAGCCCTCAATGCAAAGGCTCTAGACGCAAATATTGGTGTGAGAGCTAATTCAATCAAGGAAACACTGCATGTTGGTGAAGGGCATATTGAAGAAGGATCAGCCGAGTGGTTCTTGTGGGAGAACAACTCCATTTGGCTCACTAACTTCACACACCATCAGGCTTCCAAGCAGCTCTCAAGGAAACTCAGATTTCACACTCTATGCTTAGTGCCCTTTGAGTGCATTATCTAGGAATGAACCTGGTAGAGCATGCCACAAAAACGAATGCTCCACATGCGGGTTTCACATGCCACCAACTCTACATTCACAGGCAACTTCAGCGCCACAGCCGTTTTCAGATAGCACTCAATGCAAAGGCTCTAGACGCAAATATTGGTGTGAGAGCTAATTCAATCAAGGAAACACTGCATGTTGGTGAAGGGCATATTGAAGAAGGATTAGCCGAGTGGTTCTTGTGGAAGAACAACTCCATTTGGCTCACTAACTTCACACACCATCAGGCTTCCAAGCAGCTCTCAAGGAAACTCAGTTTTCACAGTCTATGCTTAGTGCCCTTTGAGTGCATTATCTAGGAATGAACCTGGTAGAGCATGCCACACAAACGAATGCTCCACATGCGGGTTTCACATGCCACCAACTCCACATTCACAGGCAACTTCAGCGCCACAGCCGTTTTCAGATAGCCCTCAATGCAAAGGCTCTAGACGCAAATATTGGTGTGAGAGCTAATTCAATCAAGGAAACACTGCATGTTGGTGAAGGGCATATTGAAGAAGGATCAGCCGAGTGGTTCTTGTGGGAGAACAACTCCATTTGGCTCACTAACTTCACACACCATCAGGCTTCCAAGCAGCTCTGAAGGAAACTCAGTTTTCACACTCTATGCTTAGTGCCCTTTGAGTGCCTAGTACTGAAATGAAGCTTAGTGAGCATCCCCCACAAACGAATGCTCCACATGCGTTTTTCACATGCCACCAACTCCACATTCACAGGCAACTTCAGCGCCACAGCCGTTTTCAGATAGCCCTCAATGCAAAGGCTCTAGACACAAATATTGGTGTGAGAGCTAATTCAATCAAGGAAACACTGCATGTTGGTGAAGGGCATATTGAAGAAGGATCAGCCGAGTGGTTCTTGTGGGAGAACAACTCCATTTGGCTCACTAACTTCACACACCATCAGGCTTCCAAGCAGCTCTCAAGGAAACTCAGTTTTCACACTCTATGCTTAGTGCCCTTTGAGTACCTAGGACTGAAATGAAGCTTGGTGAGCATCCCCCACAAACGAATGCTCCACATGCGGGTTTCACATGCCACCAACTCCACATTCACAGGCAACTTCAGCGCCACAGCCGTTTTCAGATAGCCCTCAATGCAAAGGCTCTAGACGCAAATATTGGTGTGAGAGCTAATTCAATCAAGGAAACACTGCATGTTGGTGAAGGGCATATTGAAGAAGGATCAGCCGAGTGGTTCTTGTGGGAGAACAACTCCATTTGGCTGACTAACTTCACAAACCATCAGGCTTCCAAGCAGCTCTCAAGGAAACTCAGTTTTCACACTCTATGCTTAGTGCCCTTTGTGTGCCTAGGACTGAAATGAAGCTTGGTGGGCATCCCCCACAAACGAATGCTCCACATGCGGGTTTCACATGCCACCAACTCCACATTCACAGGCAATTTCAGCGCCAAAGCCGTTTTCAGATAGCCCTCAATGCAAAGGCTCTAGACGCAAATATTGGTTTGAGAGCTAATTCAATCAAGGAAACACTGCATGTTGGTGAAGGGCATATTGAAGAAGGATCAGCCGAGTGGTTCTTGTGGGAGAACAACTCCATTTGGCTCACTAACTTCACACACCATCAGGCTTCCAAGCAGCTCTCAAGGAAACTCAGTTTTCACACTCTATGCTTAGTGCCCTTTGAGTGCATTATGTAGGAAAGAACCTGGTAGACCATCCCACACAAACGAATGCTCCCCATGCGGGTTTCACATGCCACCAACTCCACATTCACAGGCAACTTCAGCGCCACAGATGTTTTCAGATAGCCCTCAATGCAAAGGCTCTAGACGCAAATATTGGTGTGAGAGCTAATTCAATCAAGGAAACACTGCATGTTGGTGAAGGGCATATTGAAGAAGGATCAGCCGAGTGGTTCTTGTGGGAGAACAACTCCATTTGGCTCACTAACTTCACACACCATCAGGCTTC
Organism: Ochotona princeps; assembly: GCF_030435755.1. Classification (NCBI taxonomy): domain Eukaryota; kingdom Metazoa; phylum Chordata; class Mammalia; order Lagomorpha; family Ochotonidae; genus Ochotona; species Ochotona princeps. The sequence continues at coordinate 29,926 of NW_026696803.1, read as the reverse complement.
CAAGCAGCTCTCAAGGAAACTCAGTTTTCACACTCTATGCTTAGTGCCCTTTGAGTGCCTAGTACTGAAATGAAGCTTAGTGAGCATCCCCCACAAACGAATGCTCCACATGCGGGTTTCACATGCCACCAACTCCACATTCACAGGCAATTTCAGCGCCAAAGCCGTTTTCAGATAGCCCTCAATGCAAAGGCTCTAGACGCAAATATTGGTGTGAGAGCTAATTCAATCAAGGAAACACTGCATGTTGGTGAAGGGCATCTTGAAGAAGGATCAGCCGAGTGGTTCTTGTGGGAGAACAACTCCATTTGGCTCACTAACTTCACAAACCATCAGGCTTCCAAGCAGCTCTGAAGGAAACTCAGTTTTCACACTCTATGCTTAGTGCCCTTTGAGTGCATTATCTAGGAATGAACGTGGTAGAGCATGCCACACAAACGAATGCTCCACATGCGGGTTTCACATGCCACCAACAACACATTCACAGGCAACTTCAGCGCCAAAGCCGTTTTCAGATAGCACTCAATGCAAAGGCTCTAGATGCAAATATTGGTGTGAGAGCTAATTCAATCAAGGAAACACTGCATGTTGGTGAAGGGCATATTGAAGAAGGATCAGCCGAGTGGTTCTTGTGGGAGAACAACTCCATTTGGCTCACTAACTTCACACACCATCAGGCTTCCAAGCAGCTCTCAAGGAAACTCAGTTTTCACAGTCTAAGCTTAGTGCCCTTTGAGTGCATTATCTAGGAATGAACCTGGTACAGCATGCCACACAAACGAATGCTCCACATGCGGGTTTCACATGCCACCAACTCCACATTCACAGGCAACTTCAGCGCCACAGCCGTTTTCAGATAGCACTCAATGCAAAGGCTCTAGACGCAAATATTGGTGTGAGAGCTAATTCAATCAAGGAAACACTGCATGTTGGTGAAGGGCATATTGAAGAAGGATCAGCCGAGTGGTTCTTGTGGGAGAACAACTCCATTTGGCTCACTAACTTCACACACCATCAGGCTTCCAAGCAGCTCTCAAGGAAACTCAGTTTTCACACTCTATGCTTAGTGCCCTTTGAGTGCCTAGGACTGAAAAGAAGCTTAGTGAGCATCCCACACAAACGAATGCTCCACATGCGGGTTTCACATGCCACCAACTCCACATTCACAGGCAATTTCAGCGCCAAAACCGTTTTCAGATAGCCCTCAATGCAAAGGCTCTAGACGCAAATATTGGTGTGAGAGCTAATTCAATCAAGGAAACACTGCATGTTGGTGAAGGGCATATTGAAGAAGGATCAGCCGAGTGGTTCTTGTAGGAGAACAACTCCATTTGGCTCACTAACTTCACACACCATCAGGCTTCCAAGCAGCTCTCAAGGAAACTCAGTTTTCACACTCTATGCTTAGTGCCCTTTGAGTGCATTATCTAGGAATGAACCTGGTAGAGCATGCCACAAAAACGAATGCTCCACATGCGGGTTTCACATGCCACCAACTCCACATTCTCAGGCAACTTCAGCGCCACAGCCGTTTTCAGATAGCCCTCAATGCAAAGGCTCTAGACGCAAATATTGGTGTGAGAGCTAATTCAATCAAGGAAACACTGCATGTTGGTGAAGGGCATATTGAAGAAGGATCAGCCGAGTGGTTCTTGTGGGAGAACAACTCCATTTGGCTCACTAACTTCACACACCATCAGGCTTCCAAGCAGCTCTCAAGGAAACTCAGTTTTCACACTCTATGCTTAGTGCCCTTTGAGTGCCTAGTACTGAAATGAAGCTTAGTGAGCATCCCCCACAAACGAATGCTCCACATGCGTTTTTCACATGCCACCAACTCCACATTCACAGGCAACTTCAGCGCCACAGCCGTTTTCAGATAGCCCTCAATGCAAAGGCTCTAGACACAAATATTGGTGTGAGAGCTAATTCAATCAAAAAGACACTGCATGTTGGTGAAGGGCATATTGAAGAAGGATCAGCCGAGTGGTTCTTGTGGGAGAACAACTCCATTTGGCTCACTAACTTCACACACCATCAGGCTTCCAAGCAGCTCTCAAGGAAACTCAGATTTCACACTCTATGCTTAGTGCCCTTTGAGTACCTAGGACTGAAATGAAGCTTGGTGAGCATCCCCCACAAACGAATGCTCCACATGCGGGTTTCACATGCCACCAACTCCACATTCACAGGCAACTTGAGCGCCACAGCCGTTTTCAGATAGCCCTCAATGCAAAGGCTCTAGACGCAAATATTGGTGTGAGAGCTAATTCAATCAAGGAAACACTGCATGTTGGTGAAGGGCATATTGAAGAAGGATCAGCCGAGTGGTTCTTGTGGGAGAACAACTCCATTTGGCTGACTAACTTCACAAACCATCAGGCTTCCAAGCAGCTCTCAAGGAAACTCAGTTTTCACACTCTATGCTTAGTGCCCTTTGTGTGCCTAGGACTGAAATGAAGCTTGGTGGGCATCCCCCACAAACGAATGCTCCACATGCGGGTTTCACATGCCACCAACTCCACATTCACAGGCAATTTCAGCGCCAAAGCCGTTTTCAGATAGCCCTCAATGCAAAGGCTCTAGACGCAAATATTGGTGTGAGAGCTAATTCAATCAAGGAAACACTGCATGTTGGTGAAGGGCATATTGAAGAAGGATCAGCCGAGTGGTTCTTGTGGGAGAACAACTCCATTTGGCTCACTAACTTCACACACCATCAGGCTTCCAAGCAGCTCTCAAGGAAACTCAGTTTTCACACTCTATGCTTAGTGCCCTTTGAGTGCATTATGTAGGAAAGAACCTGGTAGACCATCCCACACAAACGAATGCTCCCCATGCGGGTTTCACATGCCACCAACTCCACATTCACAGGCAACTTCAGCGCCACAGCCGTTTTCAGATAGCACTCAATGCAAAGGCTCTAGACGCAAATATTGGTGTGAGAGCTAATTCAATCAAGGAAACACTGCATGTTGGTGAAGGGCATCTTGAAGAAGGATCAGCCGAGTGGTTCTTATGGGAGAACAACTCCATTTGGCTCACTAACTTCACACACCATCAGGCTTCCAAGCAGCTCTCAAGGAAACTCAGTTTTCACAGTCTAAGCTTAGTGCCCTTTGAGTGCATTATGTAGGAATGAACCTGGTAGAGCATGCCACACAAACGAATGCTCCACATGCGGGTTTCACATGCCACCAACTCCACATTCACAGGCAACTTCAGCGCCACAGACTTTTTCAGATAGCACTCAATGCAAAGGCTCTAGACGCAAATATTGGTGTGAGAGCTAATTCAATCAAGGAAACACTGCATGTTGGTGAAGGGCATCTTGAAGAAGGATCAGCCGAGTGGTTCTTGTGGGAGAACAACTCCATTTGGCTCACTAACTTCACACACCATCAGGCTTCCAAGCAGCTCTCAAGGAAACTCAGTTTTCACACTCTATGCTTAGTGCCCTTTGAGTGCATTATCTAGGAATGAACCTGGTAGAGCATGCCACACAAACGAATGCTCCACATGCGGGTTTAACATGCCACCAACTCCACATTCACAGGAAACTTCAGCGCCACAGACGTTTTCAGATAGCCCTCAAACCAAAGGCTCTAGACGCAAATATTGGTGTGAGAGCTAATTCAATCAAGGAAACACTGCATGTTGGTGAAGGGCATATTGAAGAAGGATCAGCCGAGTGGTTCTTGTGGGAGAACAACTCCATTTGGCTCACTAACTTCACACACCATCAGGCTTCCAAGCAGCTCTCAAGGAAACTCAGATTTCACACTCTATGCTTAGTGCCCTTTGAGTGCATTATCTAGGAATGAACGTGGTAGAGCATGCCACACAAACGAATGCTCCACATGCGGGTTTCACATGCCACCAACTCCACATTCACAGGCAACTTCAGCGCCAAAGCCGTTTTCAGATAGCACTCAATGCAAAGGCTCTAGACGCAAATATTGGTGTGAGAGCTAATTCAATCAAGGAAACACTGCATGTTGGTGAAGGGCATCTTGAAGAAGGATAAGCCGAGTGGTTCTTGTGGGAGAACAACTCCATTTGGCTCACTAACTTCACACACCATCAGGCTTCCAAGCAGCTCTCAAGGAAACTCAGATTTCACACTCTATGCTTAGTCCCCTTTGAGTGCATTATCTAGGAATGAACCTGGTAGAGCATGCCCCCACAAACGAATGCTCCACATGCGGGTTTCACATGCCACCAACTCCACATTCACAGGCAACTTCAGCGCCACAGCCGTTTTCAGATAGCACTCAATGCAAAGGCTCTAGACGCAAATATTGGTGTGAGAGCTAATTCAATCAAGGAAACACTGCATGTTGGTGAAGGGCATATTGAAGAAGGATTAGCCGAGTGGTTCTTGTGGAAGAACAACTCCATTTGGCTCACTAACTTCACACACCATCAGGCTTCCAAGCAGCTCTCAAGGAAACTCAGTTTTCACAGTCTAAGCTTAGTGCCCTTTGAGTGCATTATCTAGGAAAGAACCTGGTAGAGCATGCCACACAAACGAATGCTCCACATGCGGGTTTCACATGCCACCAACTCCACATTCACAGGCAACTTCAGCGCCACAGCCGTTTTCAGATAGCCCTCAATGCAAAGGCTCTAGACGCAAATATTGGTGTGAGAGCTAATTCAATCAAGGAAACACTGCATGTTGGTGAAGGGCATATTGAAGAAGGATCAGCCGAGTGGTTCTTGTGGGAGAACAACTCCATTTGGCTCACTAACTTCACACACCATCAGGCTTCCAAGCAGCTCTCAAGGAAACTCAGTTTTCACAGTCTAAGCTTAGTGCCCTTTGGGTGCATTATGTAGGAATGAACCTGGTAGAGCATGCCACACAAACGAATGCTCCACATGCGGGTTTCACATGCCACCAACTCCACATTCACAGGCAACTTCAGCGCCACAGACGTTTTCAGATAGCACTCAATGCAAAGGCTCTAGACGCAAATATTGGTGTGAGAGCTAATTCAATCAAGGAAACACTGCATGTTGGTGAAGGGCATCTTGAAGAAGGATCAACCGAGTGGTTCTTGTGGAAGAACAACTCCATTTGGCTCACTAACTTCACACACCATCAGGCTTCCAAGCAGCTCTCAAGGAAACTCAGTTTTCACAGTCTATGCTTAGTGCCCTTTGAGTGCATTATGTAGGAATGAACCTGGTAGAGCATGCCACACAAACGAATGCTCCACATGCGGGTTTCACATGCCACCAACTCCACATTCTCAGGCAACTTCAGCGCCACAGCCGTTTTCAGATAGCCCTCAATGCAAAGGCTCTAGACGCAAATATTGGTGTGAGAGCTAATTCAATCAAGGAAACACTGCATGTTGGTGAAGGGCATATTGAAGAAGGATCAGCCGAGTGGTTCTTGTGGGAGAACAACTCCATTTGGCTCACTAACTTCACACACCATCAGGCTTCCAAGCAGCTCTGAAGGAAACTCAGTTTTCACACTCTATGCTTAGTGCCCTTTGAGTGCCTAGTACTGAAATGAAGCTTAGTGAGCATCCCCCACAAACGAATGCTCCACATGCGTTTTTCACATGCCACCAACTCCACATTCACAGGCAACTTCAGCGCCACAGCCGTTTTCAGATAGCCCTCAATGCAAAGGCTCTAGACACAAATATTGGTGTGAGAGCTAATTCAATCAAGGAAACACTGCATGTTGGTGAAGGGCATATTGAAGAAGGATCAGCCGAGTGGTTCTTGTGGGAGAACAACTCCATTTGGCTCACTAACTTCACACACCATCAGGCTTCCAAGCAGCTCTCAAGGAAACTCAGTTTTCACACTCTATGCTTAGTGCCCTTTGAGTACCTAGGACTGAAATGAAGCTTGGTGAGCATCCCCCACAAACGAATGCTCCACATGCGGGTTTCACATGCCACCAACTCCACATTCACAGGCAACTTCAGCGCCACAGCCGTTTTCAGATAGCCCTCAATGCAAAGGCTCTAGACGCAAATATTGGTGTGAGAGCTAATTCAATCAAGGAAACACTGCATGTTGGTGAAGGGCATATTGAAGAAGGATCAGCCGAGTGGTTCTTGTGGGAGAACAACTCCATTTGGCTGACTAACTTCACAAACCATCAGGCTTCCAAGCAGCTCTCAAGGAAACTCAGTTTACACACTCTATGCTTAGTGCCCTTTGTGTGCCTAGGACTGAAATGAAGCTTGGTGGGCATCCCCCACAAACGAATGCTCCACATGCGGGTTTCACATGCCACCAACTCCACATTCACAGGCAATTTCAGCGCCAAAGCCGTTTTCAGATAGCCCTCAATGCAAAGGCTCTAGACGCAAATATTGGTGTGAGAGCTAATTCAATCAAGGAAACACTGCATGTTGGTGAAGGGCATATTGAAGAAGGATCAGCCGAGTGGTTCTTGTGGGAGAACAACTCCATTTGGCTCACTAACTTCACACACCATCAGGCTTCCAAGCAGCTCTCAAGGAAACTCAGTTTTCACACTCTATGCTTAGTGCCCTTTGAGTGCATTATGTAGGAAAGAACCTGGTAGACCATCCCACACAAACGAATGCTCCCCATGCGGGTTTCACATGCCACCAACTCCACATTCACAGGCAACTTCAGCGCCACAGCCGTTTTCAGATAGCCCTCAATGCAAAGGCTCTAGACGCAAATATTGGTGTGAGAGCTAATTCAATCAAGGAAACACTGCATGTTGGTGAAGGGCATCTTGAAGAAGGATCAGCCGAGTGGTTCTTATGGGAGAACAACTCCATTTGGCTCACTAACTTCACACACCATCAGGCTTCCAAGCAGCTCTCAAGGAAACTCAGTTTTCACAGTCTAAGCTTAGTGCCCTTTGAGTGCATTATGTAGGAATGAACCTGGTAGAGCATGCCACACAAACGAATGCTCCACATGCGGGTTTCACATGCCACCAACTCCACATTCACAGGCAACTTCAGCGCCACAGACTTTTTCAGATAGCACTCAATGCAAAGGCTCTAGACGCAAATATTGGTGTGAGAGCTAATTCAATCAAGGAAACACTGCATGTTGGTGAAGGGCATCTTGAAGAAGGATCAGCCGAGTGGTTCTTGTGGGAGAACAACTCCATTTGGCTCACTAACTTCACACACCATCAGGCTTCCAAGCAGCTCTCAAGGAAACTCAGTTTTCACACTCTATGCTTAGTGCCCTTTGAGTGCATTATCTAGGAATGAACCTGGTAGAGCATGCCACACAAACGAATGCTCCACATGCGGGTTTAACATGCCACCAACTCCACATTCACAGGCAACTTCAGCGCCACAGACGTTTTCAGATAGCCCTCAAACCAAAGGCTCTAGACGCAAATATTGGTGTGAGAGCTAATTCAATCAAGGAAACACTGCATGTTGGTGAAGGGCATATTGAAGAAGGATCAGCCGAGTGGTTCTTGTGGGAGAACAACTCCATTTGGCTCACTAACTTCACACACCATCAGGCTTCCAAGCAGCTCTCAAGGAAACTCAGTTTTCACAGTCTATGCTTAGTGCCCTTTGAGTGCATTATCTAGGAATGAACGTGGTAGAGCATGCCACACAAACGAATGCTCCACATGCGGGTTTCACATGCCACCAACTCCACATTCACAGGCAACTTCAGCGCCACAGCCGTTTTCAGATAGCACTCAATGCAAAGGCTCTAGACGCAAATATTGGTGTGAGAGCTAATTCAATCAAGGAAACACTGCATGTTGGTGAAGGGCATATTGAAGAAGGATCAGCCGAGTGGTTCTTGTGGGAGAACAACTCCATTTGGCTCACTAACTTCACACACCATCAGGCTTCCAAGCAGCTCTCAAGGAAACTCAGTTTTCACAGTCTATGCTTAGTGCCCTTTGAGTGCATTATCTAGGAATGAACGTGGTAGAGCATGCCACACAAACGAATGCTCCACATGCGGGTTTCACATGCCACCAACTCCACATTCACAGGCAACTTCAGCGCCAAAGCCGTTTTCAGATAGCACTCAATGCAAAGGCTCTAGACGCAAATATTGGTGTGAGAGCTAATTCAATCAAGGAAACACTGCATGTTGGTGAAGGGCATCTTGAAGAAGGATAAGCCGAGTGGTTCTTGTGGGAGAACAACTCCATTTGGCTCACTAACTTCACACACCATCAGGCTTCCAAGCAGCTCTCAAGGAAACTCAGATTTCACACTCTATGCTTAGTCCCCTTTGAGTGCATTATCTAGGAATGAACCTGGTAGAGCATGCCCCCACAAACGAATGCTCCACATGCGGGTTTCACATGCCACCAACTCCACATTCACAGGCAACTTCAGCGCCACAGCCGTTTTCAGATAGCACTCAATGCAAAGGCTCTAGACGCAAATATTGGTGTGAGAGCTAATTCAATCAAGGAAACACTGCATGTTGGTGAAGGGCATATTGAAGAAGGATTAGCCGAGTGGTTCTTGTGGAAGAACAACTCCATTTGGCTCACTAACTTCACACACCATCAGGCTTCCAAGCAGCTCTCAAGGAAACTCAGTTTTCACAGTCTAAGCTTAGTGCCCTTTGAGTGCATTATCTAGGAAAGAACCTGGTAGAGCATGCCACACAAACGAATGCTCCACATGCGGGTTTCACATGCCACCAACTCCACATTCACAGGCAACTTCAGCGCCACAGCCGTTTTCAGATAGCCCTCAATGCAAAGGCTCTAGACGCAAATATTGGTGTGAGAGCTAATTCAATCAAGGAAACACTGCATGTTGGTGAAGGGCATATTGAAGAAGGATCAGCCGAGTGGTTCTTGTGGGAGAACAACTCCATTTGGCTCACTAACTTCACACACCATCAGGCTTCCAAGCAGCTCTCAAGGAAACTCAGTTTTCACAGTCTAAGCTTAGTGCCCTTTGGGTGCATTATGTAGGAATGAACCTGGTAGAGCATGCCACACAAACGAATGCTCCACATGCGGGTTTCACATGCCACCAACTCCACATTCACAGGCAACTTCAGCGCCACAGACGTTTTCAGATAGCACTCAATGCAAAGGCTCTAGACGCAAATATTGGTGTGAGAGCTAATTCAATCAAGGAAACACTGCATGTTGGTGAAGGGCATCTTGAAGAAGGATCAACCGAGTGGTTCTTGTGGAAGAACAACTCCATTTGGCTCACTAACTTCACACACCATCAGGCTTCCAAGCAGCTCTCAAGGAAACTCAGTTTTCACACTCTATGCTTAGTGCCCTTTGAGTGCATTATCTAGGAATGAACCTGGTAGAGCATGCCACACAAACGAATGCTCCACATGCGGGTTTCACATGCCACCAACTCCACATTCTCAGGCAACTTCAGCGCCACAGCCGTTTTCAGATAGCCCTCAATGCAAAGGCTCTAGACGCAAATATTGGTGTGAGAGCTAATTCAATCAAGGAAACACTGCATGTTGGTGAAGGGCATATTGAAGAAGGATCAGCCGAGTGGTTCTTGTGGGAGAACAACTCCATTTGGCTCACTAACTTCACACACCATCAGGCTTCCAAGCAGCTCTGAAGGAAACTCAGTTTTCACACTCTATGCTTAGTGCCCTTTGAGTGCCTAGTACTGAAATGAAGCTTAGTGAGCATCCCCCACAAACGAATGCTCCACATGCGTTTTTCACATGCCACCAACTCCACATTCACAGGCAACTTCAGCGCCACAGCCGTTTTCAGATAGCCCTCAATGCAAAGGCTCTAGACACAAATATTGGTGTGAGAGCTAATTCAATCAAGGAAACACTGCATGTTGGTGAAGGGCATATTGAAGAAGGATCAGCCGAGTGGTTCTTGTGGGAGAACAACTCCATTTGGCTCACTAACTTCACACACCATCAGGCTTCCAAGCAGCTCTCAAGGAAACTCAGTTTTCACACTCTATGCTTAGTGCCCTTTGAGTACCTAGGACTGAAATGAAGCTTGGTGAGCATCCCCCACAAACGAATGCTCCACATGCGGGTTTCACATGCCACCAACTCCACATTCACAGGCAACTTCAGCGCCACAGCCGTTTTCAGATAGCCCTCAATGCAAAGGCTCTAGACGCAAATATTGGTGTGAGAGCTAATTCAATCAAGGAAACACTGCATGTTGGTGAAGGGCATATTGAAGAAGGATCAGCCGAGTGGTTCTTGTGGGAGAACAACTCCATTTGGCTGACTAACTTCACAAACCATCAGGCTTCCAAGCAGCTCTCAAGGAAACTCAGTTTTCACACTCTATGCTTAGTGCCCTTTGTGTGCCTAGGACTGAAATGAAGCTTGGTGGGCATCCCCCACAAACGAATGCTCCACATGCGGGTTTCACATGCCACCAACTCCACATTCACAGGCAATTTCAGCGCCAAAGCCGTTTTCAGATAGCCCTCAATGCAAAGGCTCTAGACGCAAATATTGGTGTGAGAGCTAATTCAATCAAGGAAACACTGCATGTTGGTGAAGGGCATATTGAAGAAGGATCAGCCGAGTGGTTCTTGTGGGAGAACAACTCCATTTGGCTCACTAACTTCACACACCATCAGGCTTCCAAGCAGCTCTCAAGGAAACTCAGTTTTCACACTCTATGCTTAGTGCCCTTTGAGTGCATTATGTAGGAAAGAACCTGGTAGACCATCCCACACAAACGAATGCTCCCCATGCGGGTTTCACATGCCACCAACTCCACATTCACAGGCAACTTCAGCGCCACAGCCGTTTTCAGATAGCCCTCAATGCAAAGGCTCTAGACGCAAATATTGGTGTGAGAGCTAATTCAATCAAGGAAACACTGCATGTTGGTGAAGGGCATCTTGAAGAAGGATCAGCCGAGTGGTTCTTATGGGAGAACAACTCCATTTGGCTCACTAACTTCACACACCATCAGGCTTCCAAGCAGCTCTCAAGGAAACTCAGTTTTCACAGTCTAAGCTTAGTGCCCTTTGAGTGCATTATGTAGGAATGAACCTGGTAGAGCATGCCACACAAACGAATGCTCCACATGCGGGTTTCACATGCCACCAACTCCACATTCACAGGCAACTTCAGCGCCACAGACTTTTTCAGATAGCACTCAATGCAAAGGCTCTAGACGCAAATATTGGTGTGAGAGCTAATTCAATCAAGGAAACACTGCATGTTGGTGAAGGGCATCTTGAAGAAGGATCAGCCGAGTGGTTCTTGTGGGAGAACAACTCCATTTGGCTCACTAACTTCACACACCATCAGGCTTCCAAGCAGCTCTCAAGGAAACTCAGTTTTCACACTCTATGCTTAGTGCCCTTTGAGTGCATTATCTAGGAATGAACCTGGTAGAGCATGCCACACAAACGAATGCTCCACATGCGGGTTTCACATGCCACCAACTCCACATTCACAGGAAACTTCAGCGCCACAGACGTTTTCAGATAGCCCTCAAACCAAAGGCTCTAGACGCAAATATTGGTGTGAGAGCTAATTCAATCAAGGAAACACTGCATGTTGGTGAAGGGCATATTGAAGAAGGATCAGCCGAGTGGTTCTTGTGGGAGAACAACTCCATTTGGCTCACTAACTTCACACACCATCAGGCTTCCAAGCAGCTCTCAAGGAAACTCAGATTTCACACTCTATACTGAGTCCCCTTTGAGTGCATTATCTAGGAATGAACCTGGTAGAGCATGCCACAAAAACGAATGCTCCACATGCGGGTTTCACATGCCACCAACTCCACATTCACAGGCAACTTCAGCGCCACAGCCGTTTTCAGATAGCCCTCAATGCAAAGGCTCTAGACGCAAATATTGGTGTGAGAGCTAATTCAATCAAGGAAACACTGCATGTTGGTGAAGGGCATATTGAAGAAGGATCAGCCGAGTGGTTCTTGTGGGAGAACAACTGCATTTGGCTCACTAACTTCACACACCATCAGGCTTCCAAGCAGCTCTCAAGGAAACTCAGTTTTCACAGTCTATGCTTAGTGCCCTTTGAGTGCATTATCTAGGAATGAACGTGGTAGAGCATGCCACACAAACGAATGCTCCACATGCGGGTTTCACATGCCACCAACTCCACATTCACAGGCAACTTCAGCGCCACAGCCGTTTTCAGATAGCACTCAATGCAAAGGCTCTAGACGCAAATATTGGTGTGAGAGCTAATTCAATCAAGGAAACACTGCATGTTGGTGAAGGGCATATTGAAGAAGGATCAGCCGAGTGGTTCTTGTGGGAGAACAACTCCATTTGGCTCACTAACTTCACACACCATCAGGCTTCCAAGCAGCTCTCAAGGAAACTCAGTTTTCACAGTCTATGCTTAGTGCCCTTTGAGTGCATTATCTAGGAATGAACGTGGTAGAGCATGCCACACAAACGAATGCTCCACATGCGGGTTTCACATGCCACCAACTCCACATTCACAGGCAACTTCAGCGCCAAAGCCGTTTTCAGATAGCACTCAATGCAAAGGCTCTAGACGCAAATATTGGTGTGAGAGCTAATTCAATCAAGGAAACACTGCATGTTGGTGAAGGGCATCTTGAAGAAGGATAAGCCGAGTGGTTCTTGTGGGAGAACAACTCCATTTGGCTCACTAACTTCACACACCATCAGGCTTCCAAGCAGCTCTCAAGGAAACTCAGATTTCACACTCTATGCTTAGTCCCCTTTGAGTGCATTATCTAGGAATGAACCTGGTAGAGCATGCCCCCACAAACGAATGCTCCACATGCGGGTTTCACATGCCACCAACTCCACATTCACAGGCAACTTCAGCGCCACAGCCGTTTTCAGATAGCACTCAATGCAAAGGCTCTAGACGCAAATATTGGTGTGAGAGCTAATTCAATCAAGGAAACACTGCATGTTGGTGAAGGGCATATTGAAGAAGGATTAGCCGAGTGGTTCTTGTGGAAGAACAACTCCATTTGGCTCACTAACTTCACACACCATCAGGCTTCCAAGCAGCTCTCAAGGAAACTCAGTTTTCACAGTCTAAGCTTAGTGCCCTTTGAGTGCATTATCTAGGAAAGAACCTGGTAGAGCATGCCACACAAACGAATGCTCCACATGCGGGTTTCACATGCCACCAACTCCACATTCACAGGCAACTTCAGCGCCACAGCCGTTTTCAGATAGCCCTCAATGCAAAGGCTCTAGACGCAAATATTGGTGTGAGAGCTAATTCAATCAAGGAAACACTGCATGTTGGTGAAGGGCATATTGAAGAAGGATCAGCCGAGTGGTTCTTGTGGGAGAACAACTCCATTTGGCTCACTAACTTCACACACCATCAGGCTTCCAAGCAGCTCTCAAGGAAACTCAGTTTTCACAGTCTATGCTTAGTGCCCTTTGAGTGCATTATCTAGGAATGAACCTGGTAGAGCATGCCACACAAACGAATGCTCCACATGCGGGTTTCACATGCCACCAACTCCACATTCTCAGGCAACTTCAGCGCCACAGCCGTTTTCAGATAGCCCTCAATGCAAAGGCTCTAGACGCAAATATTGGTGTGAGAGCTAATTCAATCAAGGAAACACTGCATGTTGGTGAAGGGCATATTGAAGAAGGATCAGCCGAGTGGTTCTTGTGGGAGAACAACTCCATTTGGCTCACTAACTTCACACACCATCAGGCTTCCAAGCAGCTCTGAAGGAAACTCAGTTTTCACACTCTATGCTTAGTGCCCTTTGAGTGCCTAGTACTGAAATGAAGCTTAGTGAGCATCCCCCACAAACGAATGCTCCACATGCGTTTTTCACATGCCACCAACTCCACATTCACAGGCAACTTCAGCGCCACAGCCGTTTTCAGATAGCCCTCAATGCAAAGGCTCTAGACACAAATATTGGTGTGAGAGCTAATTCAATCAAGGAAACACTGCATGTTGGTGAAGGGCATATTGAAGAAGGATCAGCCGAGTGGTTCTTGTGGGAGAACAACTCCATTTGGCTCACTAACTTCACACACCATCAGGCTTCCAAGCAGCTCTCAAGGAAACTCAGTTTTCACACTCTATGCTTAGTGCCCTTTGAGTACCTAGGACTGAAATGAAGCTTGGTGAGCATCCCCCACAAACGAATGCTCCACATGCGGGTTTCACATGCCACCAACTCCACATTCACAGGCAACTTCAGCGCCACAGCCGTTTTCAGATAGCCCTCAATGCAAAGGCTCTAGACGCAAATATTGGTGTGAGAGCTAATTCAATCAAGGAAACACTGCATGTTGGTGAAGGGCATATTGAAGAAGGATCAGCCGAGTGGTTCTTGTGGGAGAACAACTCCATTTGGCTGACTAACTTCACAAACCATCAGGCTTCCAAGCAGCTCTCAAGGAAACTCAGTTTTCACACTCTATGCTTAGTGCCCTTTGTGTGCCTAGGACTGAAATGAAGCTTGGTGGGCATCCCCCACAAACGAATGCTCCACATGCGGGTTTCACATGCCACCAACTCCACATTCACAGGCAATTTCAGCTCCAAAGCCGTTTTCAGATAGCCCTCAATGCAAAGGCTCTAGACGCAAATATTGGTTTGAGAGCTAATTCAATCAAGGAAACACTGCATGTTGGTGAAGGGCATATTGAAGAAGGATCAGCCGAGTGGTTCTTGTGGGAGAACAACTCCATTTGGCTCACTAACTTCACACACCATCAGGCTTCCAAGCAGCTCTCAAGGAAACTCAGTTTTCACACTCTATGCTTAGTGCCCTTTGAGTGCATTATGTAGGAAAGAACCTGGTAGACCATCCCACACAAACGAATGCTCCCCATGCGGGTTTCACATGCCACCAACTCCACATTCACAGGCAACTTCAGCGCCACAGACGTTTTCAGATAGCCCTCAATGCAAAGGCTCTAGACGCAAATATTGGTGTGAGAGCTAATTCAATCAAGGAAACACTGCATGTTGGTGAAGGGCATATTGAAGAAGGATCAGCCGAGTGGTTCTTGTGGGAGAACAACTCCATTTGGCTCACTAACTTCACACACCATCAGGCTTCCAAGCAGCTCTCAAGGAAACTCAGTTTTCACACTCTATGCTTAGTGCCCTTTGAGTGCCTAGTACTGAAATGAAGCTTAGTGAGCATCCCCCACAAACGAATGCTCCACATGCGGGTTTCACATGCCACCAACTCCACATTCACAGGCAATTTCAGCGCCAAAGCCGTTTTCAGATAGCCCTCAATGCAAAGGCTCTAGACGCAAATATTGGTGTGAGAGCTAATTCAATCAAGGAAACACTGCATGTTGGTGAAGGGCATATTGAAGAAGGATCAGCCGAGTGGTTCTTGTGGGAGAACAACTCCATTTGGCTCACTAACTTCACAAACCATCAGGCTTCCAAGCAGCTCTGAAGGAAACTCAGTTTTCACACTCTATGCTCAGTGCCCTTTGAGTGCATTATCTAGGAATGAACGTGGTAGAGCATGCCACACAAACGAATGCTCCACATGCGGGTTTCACATGCCACCAACAACACATTCACAGGCAACTTCAGCGCCAAAGCCGTTTTCAGATAGCCCTCAATGCAAAGGCTCTAGACGCAAATATTGGTGTGAGAGCTAATTCAATCAAGGAAACACTGCATGTTGGTGAAGGGCATATTGAAGAAGGATCAGCCGAGTGGTTCTTGTGGGAGAACAACTCCATTTGGCTCACTAACTTCACACACCATCAGGCTTCCAAGCAGCTCTCAAGGAAACTCAGTTTTCACAGTCTAAGCTTAGTGCCCTTTGAGTGCATTATCTAGGAATGAACCTGGTAGAGCATGCCACACAAACGAATGCTCCACATGCGGGTTTCACATGCCACCAACTCCACATTCACAGGCAACTTCAGCGCCAAAGCCGTTTTCAGATAGCACTCAATGCAAAGGCTCTAGACGCAAATATTGGTGTGAGAGCTAATTCAATCAAGGAAACACTGCATGTTGGTGAAGGGCATATTGAAGAAGGATCAGCCGAGTGGTTCTTGTGGGAGAACAACTCCATTTGGCTCACTAACTTCACACACCATCAGGCTTCCAAGCAGCTCTCAAGGAAACTCAGTTTTCACACTCTATGCTTAGTGCCCTTTAAGTACCTAGGACTGAAAGAAGCTTAGTGAGCATCCCACACAAACGAATGCTCCACATGCGGGTTTCACATGCCACCAACTCCACATTCACAGGCAACTTCAGCGCCACAGCCGTTTTCAGATAGCCCTCAATGCAAAGTCTCTAGACACAAATATTGGTGTGAGAGCTAATTCAATCAAGGAAACACTGCATGTTGGTGAAGGGCATATTGAAGAAGGATCAGCCGAGTGGTTCTTGTGGGAGAACAACTCCATTTGGCTCACTAACTTCACACACCATCAGGCTTCCAAGCAGCTCTCAAGGAAACTCAGTTTTCACACTCTATGCTTAGTGCCCTTTGAGTGCCTAGGACTGAAATGAAGCTTGGTGGGCATCCCAAACAAACGAATGCTCCACATGCGGGTTTCACATGCCACCAACTCCACATTCACAGGCAATTTCAGCGCCAAAACCGTTTTCAGATAGCCCTCAATGCAAAGGCTCTAGACGCAAATATTGGTGTGAGAGCTAATTCAATCAAGGAAACACTGCATGTTGGTGAAGGGCATATTGAAGAAGGATCAGCCGAGTGGTTCTTGTAGGAGAACAACTCCATTTGGCTCACTAACTTCACACACCATCAGGCTTCCAAGCAGCTCTCAAGGAAACTCAGTTTTCACACTCTATGCTTAGTGCCCTTTGAGTGCATTATCTAGGAAAGAACCTGGTAGAGCATCCCAAACAAACGAATGCTCCACATGCGGGTTTCACATGCCACCAACTCCACATTCTCAGGCAACTTCAGCGCCAAAGCCGTTTTCAGATAGCCCTCAATGCAAAGGCTCTAGACGCAAATATTGGTGTGAGAGCTAATTCAATCAAGGAAACACTGCATGTTGGTGAAGGGCATATTGAAGAAGGATCAGCCGAGTGGTTCTTGTGGGAGAACAACTCCATTTGGCTCACTAACTTCACACACCATCAGGCTTCCAAGCAGCTCTCAAGGAAACTCAGTTTTCACACTCTATGCTTAGTGCCCTTTGAGTGCCTAGTACTGAAATGAAGCTTAGTGAGCATCCCCCACAAACGAATGCTCCACATGCGGGTTTCACATGCCACCAACTCCACATTCACAGGCAATTTCAGCGCCAAAGTCATTTTCAGATGGCCCTCAATGCAAAGGCTCTAGACGCAAATATTGGTGTGAGAGCTAATTCAATCAAGGAAACACTGCATGTTGGTGAAGGGCATATTGAAGAAGGATCAGCCGAGTGGTTCTTGTGGGAGAACAACTCCATTTGGCTCACTAACTTCACACACCATCAGGCTTCCAAGCAGCTCTCAAGGAAACTCAGTTTTCACACTCTATGCTTAGTGCCCTTTGAGTGCATTATCTAGGAATGAACGTGGTAGAGCATCCCAAACAAACGAATGCTCCACATGCGGGTTTCACATGCCACCAACAACACATTCACAGGCAACTTCAGCGCCAAAGCCGTTTTCAGATAGCCCTCAATGCAAAGGCTCTAGCCGCAAATATTGGTGTGAGAGCTAATTCAATCAAGGAAACACTGCATGTTGGTGAAGGGCATATTGAAGAAGGATCAGCCGAGTGGTTCTTGTGGGAGAACAACTCCATTTGGCTCACTAACTTCACACACCATCAGGCTTCCAAGCAGCTCTCAAGGAAACTCAGTTTTCACACTCTATGCTTAGTGCCCTTTAAGTACCTAGGACTGAAAAGAAGCTTAGTGAGCATCCCACACAAACGAATGCTCCACATGCGGGTTTCACATGCCACCAACTCCACATTGACAGGCAACTTCAGCGCCACAGCCGTTTTCAGATAGCCCTCAATGCAAAGGCTCTAGACACAAATATTGGTGTGAGAGCTAATTCAATCAAGGAAACACTGCATGTTGGTGAAGGGCATATTGAAGAAGGATCAGCCGAGTGGTTCTTGTGGGAGAACAACTCCATTTGGCTGACTAACTTCACACACCATCAGGCTTCCAAGCAGCTCTCAAGGAAACTCAGTTTTCACACTCTATGCTTAGTGCCCTTTGAGTACCTAGGACTGAAATGAAGCTTGGTGAGCATCCCCCACAAACGAATGCTCCACATGCGGGTTTCACATGCCACCAACTCCACATTCACAGGCAACTTCAGCGCCACAGCCGTTTTCAGATAGCCCTCAATGCAAAGGCTCTAGACGCAAATATTGGTGTGAGAGCTAATTCAATCAAGGAAACACTGCATGTTGGTGAAGGGCATATTGAAGAAGGATCAGCCGAGTGGTTCTTGTGGGAGAACAACTCCATTTGGCTCACTAACTTCACACACCATCAGGCTTCCAAGCAGCTCTCAAGGAAACTCAGTTTTCACACTCTATGCTTAGTGCCCTTTGAGTGCCTAGGACTGAAATGAAGCTTGGTGGGCATCCCAAACAAACGAATGCTCCACATGCGGGTTTCACATGCCACCAACTCCACATTCACAGGCAATTTCAGCGCCAAAGCCGTTTTCAGATAGCCCTCAATGCAAAGGCTCTAGACGCAAATATTGGTGTGAGAGCTAATTCAATCAAGGAAACACTGCATGTTGGTGAAGGGCATATTGAAGAAGGATCAGCCGAGTGGTTCTTGTGGGAGAACAACTCCATTTGGCTCACTAACTTCACACACCATCAGGCTTCCAAGCAGCTCTCAAGGAAACTCAGTTTTCACACTCTATGCTTAGTGCCCTTTGAGTGCATTATGTAGGAAAGAACCTGGTAGACCATCCCACACAAACGAATGCTCCCCATGCGGGTTTCACATGCCACCAACTCCACATTCTCAGGCAACTTCAGCGCCAAAGCCGTTTTCAGATAGCCCTCAATGCAAAGGCTCTAGACGCAAATATTGGTGTGAGAGCTAATTCAATCAAGGAAACACTGCATGTTGGTGAAGGGCATATTGAAGAAGGATCAGCCGAGTGGTTCTTGTGGGAGAACAACTCCATTTGGCTCACTAACTTCACACACCATCAGGCTTCCAAGCAGCTCTCAAGGAAACTCAGTTTTCACACTCTATGCTTAGTGCCCTTTGAGTGCATTATCTGGGAATGAACCTGGTAGAGCATGCCACACAAACGAATGCTCCACATGCGGGTTTCACATGCCACCAACTCCACATTCACAGGCAATTTCAGCGCCAAAGCCGTTTTCAGATAGCCCTCAATGCAAAGGCTCTAGACGCAAATATTGGTGTGAGAGCTAATTCAATCAAGGAAACACTGCATGTTGGTGAAGGGCATATTGAAGAAGGATCAGCCGAGTGGTTCTTGTGGGAGAACAACTCCATTTGGCTCACTAACTTCACACACCATCAGGCTTCCAAGCAGCTCTCAAGGAAACTCAGTTTTCACACTCTATGCTTAGTGCCCTTTGAGTGCATTATCTAGGAATGAACGTGGTAGAGAATGCCACACAAACGAATGCTCCACATGCGGGTTTCACATGCCACCAACTCCACATTCTCAGGCAACTTCAGCGCCACAGCCGTTTTCAGATAGCCCTCAATGCAAAGGCTCTAGACGCAAATATTGGTGTGAGAGCTAATTCAATCAAGGAAACACTGCATGTTGGTGAAGGGCATATTGAAGAAGGATCAGCCGAGTGGTTCTTGTGGGAGAACAACTCCATTTGGCTCACTAACTTCACACACCATCAGGCTTCCAAGCAGCTCTCAAGGAAACTCAGTTTTCACACTCTATGCTTAGTGCCCTTTGAGTACCTAGGACTGAAATGAAGCTTGGTGAGCATCCCCCATAAACGAATGCTCCACATGCGGGTTTCACATGCCACCAACTCCACATTGACAGGCAACTTCAGCGCCACAGCCGTTTTCAGATAGCCCTCAATGCAAAGGCTCTAGACGCAAATATTGGTGTGAGAGCTAATTCAATCAAGGAAACACTGCATGTTGGTGAAGGGCATATTGAAGAAGGATCAGCCGAGTGGTTCTTTTAGGAGAACAACTCCATTTGGCTCACTAACTTCACACACCATCAGGCTTCCAAGCAGCTCTCAAGGAAACTCAGTTTTCACACTCTATGCTTAGTGACCTTTGAGTGCATTATGTAGGAAAGAACCTGGTAGAGCATCCCACACAAACGAATGCTCCACATGCGGGTTTCACATGCCACCAACTCCACATTCTCAGGCAACTTCAGCGCCACAGCCGTTTTCAGATAGCCCTCAATGCAAAGGCTCTAGACGCAAATATTGGTGTGAGAGCTAATTCAATCAAGGAAACACTGCATGTTGGTGAAGGGCATATTGAAGAAGGATCAGCCGAGTGGTTCTTGTGGGAGAACAACTCCATTTGGCTCACTTACTTCACACACCATCAGGCTTCCAAGCAGCTCTCAAGGAAACTCAGTTTTCACACTCTATGCTTAGTGCCCTTTGAGTGCCTAGGACTGAAATGAAGCTTGGTGGGCATCCCAAACAAACGAATGCTCCACATGCGGGTTTCACATGCCACCAACTCCACATTCACAGGCAATTTCAGCTCCAAAGCCGTTTTCAGATAGCCCTCAATGCAAAGGCTCTAGACGCAAATATTGGTGTGAGAGCTAATTCAATCAAGGAAACACTGCATGTTGGTGAAGGGCATATTGAAGAAGGATCAGCCGAGTGGTTCTTGTAGGAGAACAACTCCATTTGGCTCACTAACTTCACACACCATCAGGCTTCCAAGCAGCTCTCAAGGAAACTCAGTTTTCGCACTCTATGCTTAGTGCCCTTTGAGTGCATTATGTAGGAAAGAACCTGGTAGACCATCCCACACAAACGAATGCTCCACATGCGGGTTTCACATGCCACCAACTCCACATTGACAGGCAACTTCAGCGCCACAGCCGTTTTCAGATAGCCCTCAATGCAAAGGCTCTAGACGCAAATATTGGTGTGAGAGCTGATTCAATCAAGGAAACCCTGCATGTTGGTGAAGGGCATATTGAAGAAGGATCAGCCGAGTGGTTCTTGTAGGAGAACAACTCTATTTGGCTCACTAACTTCACACACCATCAGGCTTCCAAGCAGCTCTCAAGGAAACTCAGTTTTCACACTCTATGCTTAGTGCCCTTTGAGTGCATTATGTAGGAAAGAACCTGGTAGAGCATCCCCCACAAACGAATGCTCCACATGCGGGTTTCACATGCCACCAACTCCACATTCTCAGGCAACTTCAGCGCCACAGCCGTTTTCAGATAGCACTCAATGCAAAGGCTCTAGACGCAAATATTGGTGTGAGAGCTAATTCAATCAAGGAAACACTGCATGTTGGTGAAGGGCATATTGAAGAAGGATCAGCCGAGTGGTTCTTGTGGGAGAACAACTCCATTTGGCTCACTAACTTCACACACCATCAGGCTTCCAAGCAGCTCTCAAGGAAACTCAGTTTTCACACTCTATGCTTAGTGCCCTTTGAGTGCCTAGGACTGAAATGAAGCTTGGTGGGCATCCCAAACAAACGAATGCTCCACATGCGGGTTTCACATGCCACCAACTCCACATTCACAGGCAATTTCAGCTCCAAAGCCGTTTTCAGATAGCCCTCAATGCAAAGGCTCTAGACGCAAATATTGGTGTGAGAGCTAATTCAATCAAGGAAACACTGCATGTTGGTGAAGGGCATATTGAAGAAGGATCAGCCGAGTGGTTCTTGTAGGAGAACAACTCCATTTGGCTCACTAACTTCACACACCATCAGGCTTCCAAGCAGCTCTCAAGGAAACTCAGTTTTCACACTCTATGCTTAGTGCCCTTTGAGTGCATTATGTAGGAAAGAACCTGGTAGACCATCCCACACAAACGAATGCTCCACATGCGGGTTTCACATGCCACCAACTCCACATTCTCAGGCAACTTCAGCGCCACAGCCGTTTTCAGATAGCCCTCAATGCAAAGGCTCTAGACGCAAATATTGGTGTGAGAGCTAATTCAATCAAGGAAACACTGCATGTTGGTGAAGGGCATATTGAAGAAGGATCAGCCGAGTGGTTCTTGTGGGAGAACAACTCCATTTGGCTCACTAACTTCACACACCATCAGGCTTCCAAGCAGCTCTCAAGGAAACTCAGTTTTCACACTCTATGCTTAGTGCACTTTGAGTGCCTAGTACTGAAATGAAGCTTAGTGAGCATCCCCCACAAACGAATGCTCCACATGCGGGTTTCACATGCCACCAACTCCACATTCACAGGCAATTTCAGCGCCAAAGCCATTTTCAGATAGCCCTCAATGCAAAGGCTCTAGACGCAAATATTGGTGTGAGAGCTAATGCAATCAAGGAAACACTGCATGTTGGTGAAGGGCATATTGAAGAAGGATCAGCCGAGTGGTTCTTGTGGGAGAACAACTCCATTTGGCTCACTAACTTCACACACCATCAGGCTTCCAAGCAGCTCTCAAGGAAACTCAGTTTTCACACTCTATGCTTAGTGCCCTTTGAGTACCTAGGACTGAAATGAAGCTTGGTGAGCATGCCACACAAACGAATGCTCCCCATGCGGGTTTCACATGCCACCAACTCCACATTCTCAGGCAACTTCAGTGCCACAGCCGTTTTCAGATAGCCCTCAATGCAAAGGCTCTAGACGCAAATATTGGTGTGAGAGCGAATTCAATCAAGGAAACACTGCATGTTGGTGAAGGGCATCTTGAAGAAGGATCAGCCGAGTGGTTCTTGTGGGAGAACAACTCCATTTGGCTCACTAACTTCACACACCATCAGGCTTCCAAGCAGCTCTCAAGGAAACTCAGTTTCCACACTCTATGCTTAGTGCCCTTTCAGTGCATTATCTAGGAATGATCCTGGTAGAGCATGCCACACAAACGAATTCTCCACATGCGGGTTTCACATGCCACCAACTCCACATTCACAGGCAACTTCAGCACCACAGCCGTTTTCAGATAGCCCTCAATGCAAAGGCTCTAGACGCAAATATTGGTGTGAGAGCTAATTCAATCAAGGAAACACTGCATGTTGGTGAAGGGCATATTGAAGAAGGATCAGCCGAGTGGTTCTTGTGGGAGAACAACTCCATTTGGCTAACTTCACACACCATCAGGCTTCCAAGCAGCTCTCAAGGAAACTCAGTTTTCACACTCTATGCTTAGTGCCCTTTGAGTGCCTAGTACTGAAATGAAGCTTGGACAGCATCCCACACAAACGAATGCTCCACATGCGGGTTTCACATGCCACCAACTCCACATTCACAGGCAACTTCAGCGCCACAGCCGTTTTCAGATAGCCCTCAATGCAAAGGCTCTAGACACAAATATTGGTGTGAGAGCTAATTCAATCAAGGAAACACTGCATGTTGGTGAAGGGCATATTGAAGAAGGATCAGCCGAGTGGTTCTTGTGGGAGAACAACTCCATTTGGCTCACTAACTTCACACACCATCAGGCTCCCAAGCAGCTCTCAAGGAAACTCAGTTTTCACAGTCTAAGCTTAGTGCCCTTTGAGTGCATTATCTAGGAATGAACCTGGTAGAGAATGCCACACAAACGAATGCTCCACATGCGGGTTTCACATGCCACCAACTCCACATTCACAGGCAACTTCAGCGCCACAGCCGTTTCAGATAGCCCTCAATGCAAAGGCTCTAGACACAAATATTGGTGTGAGAGCTAATTCAATCAAGGAAACACTGCATGTTGGTGAAGGGCATATTGAAGAAGGATCAGCCGAGTGGTTCTTGTGGGAGAACAACTCCATTTGGCTCACTAACTTCACAAACCATCAGGCTTCCAAGCAGCTCTCAAGGAAACTCAGTTTTCACACTCTATGCTTAGTGCCCTTTGAGTGCCTAGGACTGAAATGAAGCTTGGTGAGCATCCCAAACAAACGAATGCTCCACATGCGGGTTTCACATGCCACCAACTCCACATTCTCAGGCAACTTCAGCGCCAAAGCCGTTTTCAGATAGCCCTCAATGCAAAGGCTCTAGACGCAAATATTGGTGTGAGAGCTAATTCAATCAAGGAAACACTGCATGTTGGTGAAGGGCATATTGAAGAAGGATCAGCCGAGTGGTTCTTGTGGGAGAACAACTCCATTTGGCTCACTAACTTCACACACCATCAGGCTTCCAAGCAGCTCTCAAGGAAACTCAGTTTTCACACTCTATGCTTAGTGCCCTTTGAGTGCATTATCTAGGAATGAAACTGGTAGAGCATGCCATACAAACGAATGCTCCACATGCGGGTTTCACATGCCACCAACTCCACATTCACAGGCAACTTCAGCGCCACAGCCGTTTTCAGATAGCCCTCAATGCAAAGGCTCTAGACGCAAATATTGGTGTGAGAGCTAATTCAATCAAGGAAACACTGCATGTTGGTGAAGGGCATATTGAAGAAGGATCAGCCGAGTGGTTCTTGTGGGAGAACAACTCCATTTGGCTCACTAACTTCACACACCATCAGGCTTCCAAGCAGCTCTCAAGGAAACTCAGTTTTCACACTCTATGCTTAGTGCCCTTTGAGTGCCTAGGACTGAAATGAAGCTTGGTTGGCATCCCAAACAAACGAATGCTCCACATGCGGGTTTCACATGCCACCAACTCCACATTCACAGGCAATTTCAGCGCCAAAGCCGTTTTCAGATAGCCCTCAATGCAAAGGCTCTAGACGCAAATATTGGTGTGAGAGCTAATTCAATCAAGGAAACACTGCATGTTGGTGAAGGGCATATTGAAGAAGGATCAGCCGAGTGGTTCTTGTGGTAGAACAACTCCATTTGGCTCACTAACTTCACACACCATCAGGCTTCCAAGCAGCTCTCAAGGAAACTCAGTTTTCACACTCTATGCTTAGTGCCCTTTGAGTACCTAGGACTGAAGTGAAGCTTGGTGAGCATCCCCCACAAACGAATGCTCCACATGCGGGTTTCACATGCCACCAACTCCACATTCACAGGCAACTTCAGCGCCAAAGCCGTTTTCAGATAGCCCTCAATGCAAAGGCTCTAGACGCAAATATTCGTGTGAGAGCTAATTCAATCAAGGAAACACTGCATGTTGGTGAAGGGCATATTGAAGAAGGTTAAGCCGAGTGGTTCTTGTAGGAGAACAACTCCATTTGGCTCACTAACTTCACACACCATCAGGCTTCCAAGCAGCTCTCAAGGAAACTCAGTTTTCACACTCTATGCTTAGTGCCCTTTGAGTGCCTAGGACTGAAATGAAGCTTGGACAGCATCCCACACAAACGAATGCTCCACATGCGGGTTTCACATGCCACCAACTCCACATTCACAGGAAACTTCAGCGCCACAGCCGTTTTCAGATAGCCCTCAATGCAAAGGCTCTAGACGCAAATATTGGTGTGAGAGCTAATTCAATCAAGGAAACACTGCATGTTGGTGAAGGGCATATTGAAGAAGGATCAGCCGAGTGGTTCTTGTGGGAGAACAACTCCATTTGGCTCACTAACTTCACACACCATCAGGCTTCCAAGCAGCTCTCAAGGAAACTCAGTTTTCACACTCTATGCTTAGTGCCCTTTGAGTGCATTATCTAGGAATGAACCTGGTAGAGAATGCCACACAAAGGAATGCTCCACATGCGGGTTTCACATGCCACAAACTCCACATTCACAGGAAACTTCAGCGCCACAGCCGTTTTCAGATAGCCCTCAATGCAAAGGCTCTAGACGCAAATATTGGTGTGAGAGCTAATTCAATCAAGGAAACACTGCATGTTGGTGAAGGGCATCTTGAAGAAGGATCAGCCGAGTGGTTCTTGTGGGAGAACAACTCCATTTGGCTCACTAACTTCACACACCATCAGGCTTCCAAGCAGCTCTCAAGGAAACTCAGTTTTCACACTCTATGCTTAGTGCCCTTTGAGTGCATTATGTAGGAAAGAACCTGGTAGAACATCCCACACAAACGAATGCTCCACATGCGGGTTTCACATGCCACCAACTCCACATTCTCAGGCAACTTCAGCGCCAAAGCCGTTTTCAGATAGCCCTCAATGCAAAGGCTCTAGACGCAAATATTGGTGTGAGAGCTAATTCAATCAAGGAAACACTGCATGTTGGTGAAGGGCATCTTGAAGAAGGATCAGCCGAGTGGTTCTTGTGGGAGAACAACTCCATTTGGCTCACTAACTTCACACACCATCAG
Organism: Ochotona princeps; assembly: GCF_030435755.1. Classification (NCBI taxonomy): domain Eukaryota; kingdom Metazoa; phylum Chordata; class Mammalia; order Lagomorpha; family Ochotonidae; genus Ochotona; species Ochotona princeps. Next base: position 3,677 of record NW_026696803.1, on the reverse strand, counting down.
GCTTCCAAGCAGCTCTCAAGGAAACTCAGTTTTCATCGTCTAAGCTTAGTGCCCTTTGAGTGCATTATCTAGGAATGAACGTGGTAGAGCATCCCACACAAACGAATGCTCCACATGCGGGTTTCACATGCCACCAGCTCATCATTCACAGGCAACTTCAGCGCCACAGCCGTTTTCAGATAGCACTCAATGCAAAGGCTCTAGACGCAAATATTGGTGTGAGAGCTAATTCAATCAAGGAAACACTGCATGTTGGTGAAGGGCATCTTGAAGAAGGATCAGCCGAGTGGTTCTTGTGGGAGAACAACTCCATTTGGCTCACTAACTTCACACACCATCAGGCTTCCAAGCAGCTCTCAAGGAAACTCAGTTTTCATCGTCTAAGCTTAGTGCCCTTTGAGTGCATTATCTAGGAATGAACCTGGTAGAGCATGCCACACAAACGAATGCTCCACATGCGGGTTTCACATGCCACCAACTCCACATTCACAGGCAACTTCAGCGCCACAGCCGTTTTCAGATAGCACTCAATGCAAAGGCTCTAGACGCAAATATTGGTGTGAGAGCTAATTCAATCAAGGAAACACTGCATGTTGGTGAAGGGCATATTGAAGAAGGATCAGCCGAGTGGTTCTTGTGGGAGAACAACTCCATTTGGCTCACTAACTTCACACACCATCAGGCTTCCAAGCAGCTCTCAAGTAAACTCAGTTTTCACACTCTATGCTTAGTGCCCTTTGAGTGCCTAGGACTGAAATGAAGCTTGGTGAGCATCCCACACAAACGAATGCTCCACATGCGGGTTTCACATGCCACCAACAACACATTCACAGGCAACTTCAGCGCCAAAGCCGTTTTCAGATAGCCCTCAATGCAAAGGCTCTAGACGCAAATATTGATGTGAGAGCTAATTCAATCAAGGAAACACTGCATGTTGGTGAAGGGCATATTGAAGAAGGATCAGCCGAGTGGTTCTTGTGGGAGAACAACTCCATTTGGCTCACTAACTTCACACACCATCAGGCTTCCAAGCAGCTCTCAAGGAAACTCAGTTTTCACACTCTATGCTTAGTGCCCTTTGAGTGCATTATCTAGGAATGAACGTGGTAGAGCATCCCAAACAAACGAATGCTCCACATGCGGGTTTCACATGCCACCAACAACACATTCACAGGCAACTTCAGCGCCACAGCCGTTTTCAGATAGCCCTCAATGCAAAGGCTCTAGACGCAAATATTGGTGTGAGAGCTAATTCAATCAAGGAAACACTGCATGTTGGTGAAGGGCATATTGAAGAAGGATCAGCCGAGTGGTTCTTGTGGGAGAACAACTCCATTTGGCTCACTAACTTCACACACCATCAGGCTTCCAAGCAGCTCTCAAGGAAACTCAGTTTTCACAGTCTAAGCTTAGTGCCCTTTGAGTGCATTATCTAGGAATGAACCTGGTAGAGCATGCCACACAAACGAATGCTCCACATGCGGGTTTCACATGCCACCAACTCCACATTCACAGGCAACTTCAGCGCCACAGCCGTTTTCAGATAGCACTCAATGCAAAGGCTCTAGACGCAAATATTGGTGTGAGAGCTAATTCAATCAAGGAAACACTGCATGTTGGTGAAGGGCATATTGAAGAAGGATCAGCCGAGTGGTTCTTGTGGGAGAACAACTCCATTTGGCTCACTAACTTCACACACCATCAGGCTTCCAAGCAGCTCTCAAGGAAACTCAGTTTTCACACTCTATGCTTAGTGCCCTTTAAGTACCTAGGACTGAAAAGAAGCTTAGTGAGCATCCCACACAAACGAATGCTCCACATGCGGGTTTCACATGCCACCAACTCCACATTCACAGGCAACTTCAGCGCCACAGCCGTTTTCAGATAGCCATCAATGCAAAGGCTCTAGACACAAATATTGATGTGAGAGCTAATTCAATCAAGGAAACACTGCATGTTGGTGAAGGGCATATTGAAGAAGGATCAGCCGAGTGGTTCTTGTGGGAGAACAACTCCATTTTTCTCACTAACTTCACACACCATCAGGCTTCCAAGCAGCTCTCAAGGAAACTCAGTTTTCACAGTCTAAGCTTAGTGCCCTTTGAGTGCCTAGGACTGAAATGAAGCTTGGTGGGCATCCCAAACAAACGAATGCTCCACATGCGGGTTTCACATGCCACCAACTCCACATTCTCAGGAAACTTCAGCGCCACAGCCGTTTTCAGATAGCCCTCAATGCAAAGGCTCTAGACGCAAATATTGGTGTGAGAGCTAATTCAATCAAGGAAACACTGCATGTTGGTGAAGGGCATATTGAAGAAGGATCAGCCGAGTGGTTCTTGTGGGAGAACAACTCCATTTGGCTCACTAACTTCACACACCATCAGGCTTCCAAGCAGCTCTCAAGGAAACTCAGTTTTCACAGTCTAAGCTTAGTGCCCTTTGAGTGCAGTATCTAGGAATGAACCTGGTAGAGCATGCCACACAAACGAATGCTCCACATGCGGGTTTCACATGCCACCAACTCCACATTCACAGGCAACTTCAGCGCCACAGCCGTTTTCAGATAGCACTCAATGCAAAGGCTCTAGACGCAAATATTGGTGTGAGAGCTAATTCAATCAAGGAAACACTGCATGTTGGTGAAGGGCATATTGAAGAAGGATCAGCCGAGTGGTTCTTGTGGGAGAACAACTCCATTTGGCTCACTAACTTCACACACCATCAGGCTTCCAAGCAGCTCTCAAGGAAACTCAGTTTTCACACTCTATGCTTAGTGCCCTTTAAGTACCTAGGACTGAAAAGAAGCATAGTGAGCATCCCACACAAACGAATGCTCCACATGCGGGTTTCACATGCCACCAACTCCACATTCACAGGCAACTTCAGCGCCACAGCCGTTTTCAGATAGCCCTCAATGCAAAGGCTCTAGACGCAAATATTGGTGTGAGAGCTAATTCAATCAAGGAAACACTGCATGTTGGTGAAGGGCATATTGAAGAAGGATCAGCCGAGTGGTTCTTGTGGGAGAACAACTCCATTTGGCTCACTAACTTCACACACCATCAGGCTTCCAAGCAGCTCTCAAGGAAACTCAGTTTTCACACTCTATGCTTAGTGCCCTTTGAGTGCATTATGTAGGAAAGAACCTGGTAGAACATCCCACACAAACGAATGCTCCCCATGCGGGTTTCACATGCCACCAACTCCACATTCTCAGGCAACTTCAGCGCCACAGCCGTTTTCAGATAGCCCTCAATGCAAAGGCTCTAGACGCAAATATTGGTGTGAGAGCTAATTCAATCAAGGAAACACTGCATGTTGGTGAAGGGCATATTGAAGAAGGATCAGCCGAGTGGTTCTTGTGGGAGAACAACTCCATTTGGCTCACTAACTTCACACACCATCAGGCTTCCAAGCAGCTCTCAAGGAAACTCAGTTTTCACACTCTATGCTTAGTGCCCTTTGAGTACCTAGGACTAAAATGAAGCTTGGTGAGCATCCCCCACAAACGAATGCTCCACATGCGGGTTTCACATGCACCAACTCCACATTCACAGGCAACTTCAGCGCCACAGCCGTTTTCAGATAGCCCTCAATGCAAAGGCTCTAGACGCAAATATTGGTGTGAGAGCTAATTCAATCAAGGAAACACTGCATGTTGGTGAAGGGCATAA
>NW_026696802.1:0-39596 GCF_030435755.1 Ochotona princeps | reverse complement strand
GAGAACAACTCCATTTGGCTCACTAACTTCACGAACCATCAGGCTTCCAAGCAGCTCTCAAGGAAACTCAGTTTTCACACTCTATGCTTAGTGCCCTTTGAGTGCATTATCTAGGAATGAACCTGGTAGAGCATCCCACACGTACGAATGCTCCACTTGCGGGTTTCACATGCCACCAACTCCACATTCACAGGCAACTTCAGCGCCACAGCCGTTTTCAGATAGCCCTCAATGCAAAGGCTCTAGACGCAAATATTGGTGTGAGAGCTAATTCAATCAAGGAAACACTGCATGTTGGTGAAGGCATATTGAAGAAGGATCAGCCGAGTGGTTCTTGTGGGAGAACAACTCCATTTGGCTCACTAACTTCACACACCATCAGGCATCCAAGCAGCTCTCAAGGAAACTCAGTGTTTCACACTCTATGCTGAGTGCTCTTTGTGTGCCTAGGACTGAAATGAAGCTTGGTCAGCATCCCACACAAACGAATGCTCCACATGCGGGTTTCACATGCCACCAACTCCACATTCACAGGCAACTTCAGCGCCACAGCGGTTTTCAGATAGCCCTCAATGCAAAGGCTCTAGACGCAAATATTGGTGTGAGAGCTAATTCAAATCAAGGAAAACACTGCATGTTGGTTAAGGGCATATTGAAGAAGAATCAGCCGAGTGGTTCTTGTGGGAGAACAACTCCATTTGGCTCACTAACTTCACACACCATCAGGGCTTCCAAGCAGCTCTCAAGGAAACTCAGTTTTCACACTCTATGCTTAGTGCCCTTTGTGTGCCTAGGACTGAAATGAAGCTTGGTCAGCATCCCACACGTACGAATGCTCCACATGCGGATTTCACATGCCACCAACTCCACATTCACAGTCAACTTCAGCGCCACAGCCGTTTTCAGATAGCCCTCAATGCAAAGGCTCTAGACGCAAATATTGGTGTGAGAGCTAATTCAATCAAGGAAACACTGCATGTTGGTGAAGGGCATATTGAAGAAGAATCAGCTGAGTGGTTCTTGTGGGAGAACAACTCCATTTGGCTCACTAACTTCACACACCATCAGGCTTCCAAGCAGCTCTCAAGGAAACTCAGTTTTCACACTCTATGCTTAGTGCCCTTTGAGTGCATTATCTAGGAATGAACCTGGTAGAGCATCCCACACAAACGAATGCTCCACATGCGGGTTTCACATGCCACCAACTCCACATTCACAGGCAACTTCAGCGCCACAGCCGTTTTCAGATAGCCCTCAATGCAAAGGCTCTAGACGCAAATATTGGTGTGAGAGCTAATTCAATCAAGGAAACACTGCATGTTGGTGAAGGGCATATTGAAGAAGGATCAGCCGAGTGGTTCTTGTGGGAGAACAACTCCATTTGGCTCACTAACTTCACACACCATCAGGCTTCCAAGCAGCTCTCAAGGAAACTCAGTTTTCACACTGTATTCTTATTGTCCTTTTAGTGCATTATCTAGGAATGATCCTGGTAGAGCATCCCACACAAACGAATGCTCCACATGCGGGTTTCACATGCCACCAACTCCACATTCACAGGCAACTTCAGCGCCACAGCTGTTTCAGATAGCCCTCAATGCAAAGGCTCTAGACGCAAATATTGGTGTGAGAGCTAATTCAATCAAGGAAACACTGCATGTTGGTGAAGGGCATATTGAAGAAGGATCAGCCGAGTGGTTCTTGTGGGAGAACAACTCCATTTGGCTCACTAACTTCACACACCATCAGGCTTCCAAGCAGCTCTCAAGGAAACTCAGTTTTCACACTCAATGCTGAGTGCTCTTTGTGTGCCTAGGACTGAAATGAAGCTTGGTCAGCATCCCACACGTACGAATGCTCCACATGCGGGTTTCACATGCCACCAACTCCACATTCACAGTCAACTTCAGCGCCACAGCCGTTTTCAGATAGCCCTCAATGCAAAGGCTCTAGACGCAAATATTGGTGTGAGAGCTAATTCAATCAAGGAAACACTGCATGTTGGTTAAGGGCATATTGAAGAAGAATCAGCTGAGTGGTTCTTGTGGGAGAACAACTCCATTTGGCTCACTAACTTCACACACCATCAGGCTTCCAAGCAGCTCTCAAGGAAACTCAGTTTTCACACTCTATGCTTAGTGCCCTTTGAGTGCATTATCTAGGAATGAACACGGTAGAGCATCCCACACAAACGAATGCTCCACATGCGGGTTTCACATGCCACCAACTCCACATTCACAGGCAACTTCAGCGCCACAGCCGTTTTCAGATAGCCCTCAATGCAAAGGCTCTAGACGCAAATATTGGTGTGAGAGCTAATTCAATCAAGGAAACACTGCATGTTGGTGAAGGGCATATTGAAGAAGGATCAGCCGAGTGGTTCTTGTGGGAGAACAACTCCATTTGGCTCACTAACTTCACACACCATCAGGCTTCCAAGCAGCTCTCAAGGAAACTCAGTTTTCACACTCTATGCTTAGTGCCCTTTGAGTGCATTATCTAGGAATGAACCTGGTAGAGCATCCCACACAAACGAATGCTCCACATGCGGGTTTCACATGCCACCAACTCCACATTCACAGGCAACTTCAGCGCCACAGCCGTTTTCAGATAGCCCTCAATGCAAAGGCTCTAGACGCAAATATTGGTGTGAGAGCTAATTCAATCAAGGAAACACTGCATGTTGGTGAAGGGCATATTGAAGAAGGATCAGCTGAGTGGTTCTTGTGGGAGAACAACTCCATTTGGCTCACTAACTTCACACACCATCAGGCTTCCAAGCAGCTCTCAAGGAAACTTAGTTTTCACACTCTCTGCTTAGTGCCCTTGGAGTGCCTGGGACTGAAATGAAGCTTGGTCAGCATCCCACATAAACGAATGCTCCACATGCGGGTTTCACATGCCACCACCTCCACATTCACAGGCAACTTCAGCGCCACAGCCGTTTTCAGATAGCCCTCAATGCAAAGGCTCTAGACGCAAATATTGGTGTGAGAGCTAATTCAATCAAGGAAACACTGCATATTGGTTAAGGGCATATTGAAGAAGAATCAGCCGAGTGGTTCTTGTGGGAGAACAACTCCATTTGGCTCACTAACTTCACACACCATCAGGCTTCCAAGCAGCTCTCAAGGAAACTCAGTTTTCACACTCTATGCTTAGTGCCCTTTGAGTGCATTATCTTGGAATGAACCTGGTAGAGCATCCCACACAAACGAATGCTCCACATGCGGGTTTCACATGCCACCAACTCCACATTCACAGGCAACTTCAGCGCCACAGCCGTTTTCAGATAGCCCTCAATGCAAGGCTCTAGACGCAAATATTGGTGTGAGAGCTAATTCAATCAAGGAAACACTGCATGTTGGTGAAGGGCATATTGAAGAAGGATCAGCTGAGTGGTTCTTGTGGAGAACAACTCCATTTGGCTCACTAACTTCACACACCATCAGGCTTCCAAGCAGCTCTCAAGGAAACTTAGTTTTCACACTCTCTGCTTAGTGCCCTTGGAGTGCCTGGGACTGAAATGAAGCTTGGTCAGCATCCCACATAAACGAATGCTCCACATGCGGGTTTCACATGCCACCACCTCCACATTCACAGGCAACTTCAGCGCCACAGCCGTTTTCAGATAGCCCTCAATGCAAAGGCTCTAGACGCAAATATTGGTGTGAGAGCTAATTCAATCAAGGAAACACTGCATATTGGTTAAGGGCATATGAAGAAGAATCAGCCGAGTGGTTCTTGTGGGAGAACAACTCCATTTGGCTCACTAACTTCACACACCATCAGGCTTCCAAGCAGCTCTCAAGGAAACTCAGTTTTCACACTCTATGCTTAGTGCCCTTTGAGTGCATTATCTTGGAATGAACCTGGTAGAGCATCCCACACAAACGAATGCTCCACATGCGGGTTTCACATGCCACCAACTCCACATTCACAGGCAACTTCAGCGCCACAGCCGTTTTCAGATAGCCCTCAATGCAAAGGCTCTAGACGCAAATATTGGTGTGAGAGCTAATTCAATCAAGGAAACACTGCATGTTGGTGAAGGGCATATTGAAGAAGAATCAGCCGAGTGGTTCTGAGAACAACTCCATTTGGCTCACTAACTTCACACACCATCAGGCTTCAAGCAGCTCTCAAGGAAACTCAGTTTTCACACTCTATGCTTAGTGCCCTTTGAGTGCATTATCTAGGAATGAACCTGGTAGAGCATCCCCACACAAACAAATGCTCCACATGCGGGTTTCACATGCCACCAACTCCACATTCACAGGCAACTTCAGCGCCACAGCCGTTTTCAGATAGCCCTCAATGCAAAGGCCTCTAGACGCAAATATTGGTGTGAGAGCTAATTCAATCAAGGAAACACTGCATGTTGGTGAAGGGCATATTGAAGAAGGATCAGCCGAGTGGTTCTTGTGGGGAGAACAACTCCATTTGGCTCACTAACTTCACACACCATCAGGCTTCCAAGCAGCTCTCAGAGGAAACTCAGTTTTCACACTCTATGCTTAGTGCCCTTTGAGTGCATTATCTAGGAATGAACCTGGTAGAGCATCCCACACAAACGAATGCTCCACATGCGGGTTTCACATGCCACCAACTCCACATTCACAGGCAACTTCAGTGCCACAGCCGTTTTCAGATAGCCCTCATGCAAAGGCTCTAGACGCAAATATCGGTGTGAGAGCTAATTCAATCAAGGAAACACTGCATGTTGGTGAAGGACATATTGAAGAAGAATCAGCCGAGTGGTTCTTGTGGGAGAACAACTCCATTTGGCTCACTAACTTCACACACCATCAGGCTTCCAAGCAGCTCTCAAGGAAACTCAGTTTTCACACTCTATGCTTAGTGCTCTTTGTGTTCCTAGGACTGAAATGAAGCTTGCTCAGCATCCCACACAAACGAATGTTCCACATGCGGGTTTCACATGCCACCAACTCCACATTCACAGGCAACTTCAGCGCCACAGCCGATTTCAGATAGCCCTCAATGCAAAGGCTCTAGACGCAAATATTGGTGTGAGAGCTAATTCAATCAAGGAAACACTGCATGTTGGTGAAGGGCATATTGAAGAAGGATCAGCCGAGTGGTTCTTGTGGGAGAACAACTCCATTTGGCTCACTAACTTCACACACCATCAGGCTTCCAAGCAGCTCTCAAGGAAACTCAGTTTTCACACTCTATGCTTAGTGCCCTTTGAGTGCCTAGGACTGAAATGAAGCTTGGAGAGCATCCCACATAAAGGAATGCTCCGCATGCGGGTTTCACATGCCACCAACTCCACATTCACAGGCAACTTCAGCGCCACAGCCGTTTTCAGATAGCCCTCAATGCAAAGGCTCTAGACGCAAATATTGGTGTGAGAGCTAATTCAATCAAGGAAACACTGCATGTTGGTGAAGGCATATTGAAGAAGGATCAGCCCAGTGGTTCTTGTGGGAGGACAACTCCATTTGGCTCACTAACTTCACACACCATCAGGCTTCCAAGCAGCTCTCAAGGAAACTCAGTTTTCACACTCTATGCTTAGTGCCCTTTTGAGTGCATTATCTAGGAATGAACCTGGTAGAGCATCCCACACAAACAAATGCTCCACATGCGGGTTTCACATGCCACCAACTCCACATTCACAGGCAACTTCAGCGCCACAGCCGTTTTCAGATAGCCCTCAATGCAAAGGCTCTAGACGCAAATATTGGTGTGAGAGCTAATTCAATCAAGGAAACACTGCATGTTGGTGAAGGGCATATTGAAGAAGGATCAGCCGAGTGGTTCTTGTGGGAGAACAACTCCATTTGGCTCACTAACTTCACACACCATCAGGCTTCCAAGCAGCTCTCAAGGAAACTCAGTTTTCACACTCTATGCTTAGTGCCCTTTGAGTGCATTATCTAGGAATGAAACCTGGTAGAGCATCCCACACAAACGAATGCTCCACATGCGGGTTTCACATGCCACCAACTCCACATTCACAGGCAACTTCAGTGCCACAGCCGTTTTCAGATAGCCCTCAAAGCAAAGGCTGTAGACGCAAATATCGGTGGTGAGAGCTAATTCAATCAAGGAAACACTGCATGTTGGTGAAGGACATATTGAAGAAGAATCAGCCGAGTGGTTCTTGTGGGAGAACAACTCCATTTGGCTCACTAACTTCACACACCATCAGGCTTCCAAGCAGCTCTCAAGGAAACTCAGTTTTCACACTCTATGCTTAGTGCTCTTGTGTTCCTAGGACTGAAATGAAGCTTGCTCAGCATCCCACACAAACGAATGTTCCACATGCGGGTTTCACATGCCACCAACTCCACATTCACAGGCAACTTCAGCGCCACAGCCGTTTTCAGATAGCCCTCAATGCAAAGGCTCTAGACGCAAATATTGGTGTGAGAGCTAATTCAATCAAGGAAACACTGCATGTTGGTGAAGGGCATATTGAAGAAGGATCAGCCGAGTGGTTCTTGTGGGAGAACAACTCCATTTGGCTCACTAACTTCACACACCATCAGGCTTCCAAGCAGCTCTCAAGGAAACTCAGTTTTCACACTCTATGCTTAGTGCCCTTTGAGTGCCTAGGACTGAAATGAAGCTTGGAGAGCATCCCACATAAAGGAATGCTCCGCATGCGGGTTTCACATGCCACCAACTCCACATTCACAGGCAACTTCAGCGCCACAGCCGTTTTCAGATAGCCCTCAATGCAAAGGCTGTAGACGCAAATATTGGTGTGAGAGCTAATTCAATCAAGGAAACACTGCATGTTGGTGAAGGGCATATTGAAGAAGGATCAGCCCAGTGGTTCTTGTGGGAGGACAACTCCATTTGCCTCACTAACTTCACACACCATCAGGCATCCAAGCAGCTCTCAAGGAAACTCAGTTTTCACACTCTATGCTGAGTGCTCTTTGTGTGCCTAGGACTGACATGAAGCTTGGTCAGCATCCCACACAAACGAATGCTCCACATGCGGGTTTCACATGCCACCAACTCCACATTCACAGGCAACTTCAGCGCCACAGCCATTTTCAGATAGCCCTCAATGCAAAGGCTCTAGATGCAAATATTGGTGTGAGAGCTAATTCAATCAAGGAAACACTGCATGGTTGGTGAAGGGCATATTGAAGAAGAATCAGCGAGTGGTTCTTGTGGAGAACAACTCCATTTGGCTCACTAACTTCACACACCATCAGGCTTCCAAGCAGCTCTCAAGGAAACTCAGTTTTCACACTCTATGCTTAGTGCCTTTTAGTGCATTATCTAGGAATGAACCTGGTAGAGCATCCCACACAAACGAATGCTCCACATGCGGGTTTCACATGCCACCAACTCCACATTCACAGGCAACTTCAGCGCCACAGCCGTTTTCAGATAGCCCTCGATGCAAAGGCTCTAGACGCAAATATTGGTGTGAGAGCTAATTCAATCAAGGAAACACTGCATGTTGGTGAAGGGCATATTGAAGAAGGATCAGCCGAGTGGTTCTTGTGGGAGAACAACTCCATTTGGCTCACTAACTTCACACACCATCAGGCTTCCAAGCAGCTCTCAAGGAAACTCAGTTTCCACACTCTATGCTTAGTGCTCTTTGTGTGCCTAGGACTGAAATGAAGCTTGGTCAGCATCCCACACAAACGAAATGCTCCACATGCGGGTTTCACATGCCACCAACTCCACATTCACAGTCAACTTCAGCGCCACAGCCGTTTTCAGATAGCCCTCAATGCAAAGGCTCTGACGCAAATATTGGTGTGAGAGCTAATTCAATCAAGGAAACACTGCATGTTGGTGAAGGGCATATTGAAGAAGGATCAGCCGAGTGGTTCTTGTGGGAGAACAACTCCATTTGGCTCACTAACTTCACACACCATCAGGCTTCCAAGCAGCTCTCAAGGAAACTTAGTTTTCACACTCTCTGCTTAGTGCCCTTTGAGTGCCTGGGACTGAAATGAAGCTGGGAGAGCATCCCACATAAACGAATGCTCCACATGCGGGTTTCACATGCCACCAACTCCACATTCACAGGCAACTTCAGCGCCACAGCCGTTTTCAGATAGCCCTCAATGCAAAGGCTCTAGACGCAAATATTGGTGTGAGAGCTAATTCAATCAAGGAAACACTGCATGTTGGTGAAGGGCATATTGAAGAAGGATCAGCCGAGTGGTTCTTGTGGGAGAACAACTCCATTTGGCTCACTAACTTCACACACCATCAGGCTTCCAAGCAGCTCTCAAGGAAACTCAGTTTTCACACTCTATGCTTAGTGCCCTTTGAGTGCATTATCTAGGAATGAACCTGGTAGAGTATCCCACACAAACGAATGCTCCACATGCGGGTTTTCACATGCCACCAACTCCACATTCACAGGCACCTTCAGCGCCACAGCCGTTTTCAGATAGCCCTCAATGCAAAGGCTCTAGACGCAAATATTGGTGTGTGAGAGCTAATTCAATCAAGGAAACACTGCATGTTGGTGAAGGGCATATTGAAGAAGGATCAGCCGAGTGGTTCTTGTGGGAGAACAACTCCATTTGGCTCGCTAACTTCACACACCATCAGGCTTCCAAGCAGCTCTCAAGGAAACTCAGTTTTCACACTCTATGCTTAGTGCCCTTTGAGTGCATTATCTAGGAATGAACTTGGTAGAGCATCCCACACAAACGAATGCTCCACATGCGGGTTTTCACATGCCACCAACTCCACATTCACAGGCAACTTCAGCGCCACAGCCGTTTTCAGATAGCCCTCAATGCAAAGGCTCTAGACGCAAATATTGGTGTGAGGAGCTAATTCAATCAAGGAAACACTGCATGTTTGGTGAAGGGCATATTGAAGAAGGATCAGCCGAGTGGTTCTTGTGGGAGAACAACTCCATTTGGCTCACTAACTTCACACACCATCAGGCTTCCAAGCAGCTCTCAAGGAAACTCAGTTTTCACACTCTATGCTTAGTGCCCTTTGAGTGCATTATCTAGGAATGAACTTGGTAGAGCATCCCACACAAACGAATGCTCCACATGCGGGTTTCACATGCCACCAACTCCACATTCACAGGCAACTTCAGCGCCACAGCCGTTTTCAGATAGCCCTCAATGCAAAGGCTCTAGACGCAAATATTGGTGTGAGAGCTAATTCAATCAAGGAAACACTGCATGTTGGTGAAGGGCATATTGAAGAAGGATCAGCCGAGTGGTTCTTGTGGGAGAACAACTCCATTTGGCTCACTAACTTCACACACCATCAGGCTTCCAAGCAGCTCTCAAGGAAACTCAGTTTTCACACTCTATGCTTAGTGCCCTTTGAGTGCCTAGGACTGAAATGAACCTTGGAGAGCATCCCACATAAAGGAATGCTCCACATGCGGGTTTCCCATGCCACCAACTCCACATTCACAGGCAACTTCAGCGCCACAGCCGTTTTCAGATAGCCCTCAATGCAAAGGCTCTAGACGCAAATATTGGTGTGAGAGCTAACTCAATCAAGGAAACACTGCATGTTGGTTAAGGGCATATTGAAGAAGGATCAGCCGAGTGGTTCTTGTGGGAGAACAATTCCATTTGGCTCACTAATTTCACACACCATCAGGCATCCAAGCAGCTCTCAAGGAAACTCAGTTTCACACTCTATGCTGAGTGCTCTTTGTGTGCCTAGGACTGACATGAAGCTTGGTCAGCATCCCACACAAACGAATGCTCCACATGCGGGTTTCACATGCCACCAACTCCACATTCACAGGCAACTTCAGCACTACAGCCGTTTTCAGATAGCCCTCAATGCAAAGGCTCTAGACGCAAATATTGGTGTGAGAGCTAATTCAATCAAGGAAACACTGCATGTTGGTGAAGGGCATATTGAAGAAGAATCAGCCGAGTGGTTCTTGTGGGAGAACAACTCCATTTGGCTCACTAACTTCACACACCATCAGGCTTCCAAGCAGCTCTCAAGGAAACTCAGTTTTCACACTCTATTTTTATTGTCCTTTGAGTGCATTATCTAGGAATGAACATGGTAGAGCATCCCACACAAACGAATGCTCCACATGCGGGTTTCACATGCCACCAACTCCACATTCACAGGCAACTTCAGCGCCACAGCCGTTTTCAGATAGCCCTCAATGCAAAGGCTCTAGACGCAAATATTGGTGTGAGAGCTAATTCAATCAAGGAAACACTGCATGTTGGTGAAGGGCATATTGAAGAAGGATCAGCCGAGTGGTTCTTGTGGGAGAACAACTCCATTTGGCTCACTAACTTCACACACCATCAGGCTTCCAAGCAGCTCTCAAGGAAACTCAGTTTTCACACTCTATGCTTAGTGCCCTTTGAGTGCCTCGGACTGAAATGAAGCTGGGAGAGCATCCCACACAAACGAATGCTCCACATACGGGTTTCACATGCCACCAACTCCACATTCACAGGCAACTTCAGCACCACAGCCGTTTTCAGATAGCCCTCAATGCAAAGGCTCTAGACGCAAATATTGGTGTGAGAGCTAATTCAATCAAGGAAACACTGCATGTTGGTGAAGGGCATATTGAAGAAGGATCAGCCGAGTGGTTCTTGTGGGAGAACAACTCCATTTGGCTCACTAACTTCACACACCATCAGGCTTCCAAGCAGCTCTCAAGGAAACTCAGTTTTCACACTCTATGTTTAGTGCCCTTTGAGTGCATTATCTAGGAATGAACCTGGTAGAGCATCCCACACAAACGAATGCTCCACATGCGGGTTTCACATGCCACCAACTCCACATTCACAGGCAACTTCAGCGCCACAGCCGTTTTCAGATAGCCCTCAATGCAAAGGCTCTAGACGCAAATATTGGTGTGAGAGCTAATTCAATCAAGGAAACACTGCATGTTGGTGAAGGGCATATTGAAGAAGGATCAGCCGAGTGGTTCTTGTGGGAGAACAACTCCATTTGGCTCACTAACTTCACACACCATCAGGCTTCCAAGCAGCTCTCAAGGAAACTCAGTTTTCACACTCTATGCTTAGTGCCCTTTGAGTGCCTCGGACTGAAATGAAGCTGGGAGAGCATCCCACACAAACGAATGCTCCACATACGGGTTTCACATGCCACCAACTCCACATTCACAGGCAACTTCAGCGCCACAGCCGTTTTCAGATAGCCCTCAATGCAAAGGCTCTAGACGCAAATATTTCTGTGAGAGCTAATTCAATCAAGGAAACACTGCATGTTGGTGAAGGGCATATTGAAGAAGGATCAGCCGAGTGGTTCTTGTGGGAGAACAACTCCATTTGGCTCACTAACTTCACACACCATCAGGCTTCCAAGCAGCTCTCAAGGAAACTCAGTTTTCACACTCTATGTTTAGTGCCCTTTGAGTGCATTATCTAGGAATGAACCTGGTAGAGCATCCCACACAAACGAATGCTCCACATGCGGGTTTCACATGCCACCAACTCCACATTCACAGGCAACTTCAGCGCCACAGCCGTTTTCAGATAGCCCTCAATGCAAAGGCTCTAGACGCAAATATTGGTGTGAGAGCTAATTCAATCAAGGAAACACTGCATGTTGGTGAAGGGCATATTGAAGAAGGATCAGCCGAGTGGTTCTTGTGGGAGAACAACTCCATTTGGCTCACTAACTTCACAACCATCAGGCTTCCAAGCAGCTCTCAAGGAAACTCAGTTTTCACACTCTATGCTTAGTGCCCTTTGAGTGCATTATCTAGGAATGAACCTGGTAGAGCATCCCACACGTACGAATGCTCCACTTGTGGGTTTCACATGCCACCAACTCCACATTCACAGGCAACTTCAGCGCCACAGCCGTTTTCAGATAGCCCTCAATGCAAAGGCTCTAGACGCAAATATTGGTGTGAGAGCTAATTCAATCAAGGAAACACTGCATGTTGGTGAAGGGCATATTGAAGAAGGATCAGCCGAGTGGTTCTTGTGGGAGAACAACTCCATTTGGATCACTAACTTCACACACCATCAGGCATCCAAGCAGCTCTCAAGGAAACTCAGTTTTCACACTCTATGCTGAGTGCTCTTTGTGTGCCTAGGACTGACATGAAGCTTGGTCAGCATCCCACACAAACGAATGCTCCACATGCGGGTTTCACATGCCACCAACTCCACATTCACAGGCAACTTCAGCGCCACAGCCGTTTTCAGATAGCCCTCAATGCAAAGGCTCTAGACGCAAATATTGGTGTGAGAGCTAATTCAATCAAGGAAACACTGCATGTTGGTGAAGGGCATATTGAAGAAGAATCAGCCGAGTGGTTCTTGTGGGAGAACAACTCCATTTGGCTCACTAACTTCACACACCATCAGGCTTCCAAGCAGCTCTCAAGGAAACTCAGTTTTCACACTGTATTCTTATTGTCCTTTGAGTGCATTATCTAGGAATGAACCTGGTAGAGCATCCCACACAAACGAATGCTCCACATGCGGGTTTCACATGCCACCAACTCCACATTCACAGGCAACTTCAGCGCCACAGCCGTTTGCAGATAGCCCTCAATGCAAAGGATCTAGACGCAAATATTGGTGTGAGAGCTAATTCAATCAAGGAAACACTGCATGTTGGTGAAGGGCATATTGAAGAAGAATCAGCCGAGTAGTTCTTGTGGGAGAACAACTCCATTTGGCTCACTAACTTCACACACCATCAGGCTTCCAAGCAGCTCTCAAGGAAACTCAGTTTTCACACTCTATGCTTAGTGCTCTTTGTGTGCCTAGGACTGAAATAAAGCTTGGTCAGCATCCCACACAAAGGAATGCTCCACATGCGGGTTTCATATGCCAGCAACTCCACATTCACAGGCAACTTCAGCGCCACAGCCGTTTTCAGATAGCCCTCAATGCAAAGGCTCTAGACGCAAATATTGGTGTGAGAGCTAATTCAATCAAGGAAACACTGCATGTTGGTGAAGGGCATATTGAAGAAGGATCAGCCGAGTGGTTCTTGTGGGAGAACAACTCCATTTGGCTCACTAACTTCACACACCATCAGGCTTCCAAGCAGCTCTCAAGGAAACTTAGTTTTCACACTCTCTGCTTAGTGCCCTTTGAGTGCCTGGGACTGAAATGAAGCTGGGAGAGCATCCCACATAAACGAATGCTCCACATGCGGGTTTCACATGCCACCAACTCCACATTCACAGGCAACTTCAGCGCCACAGCCGTTTTCAGATAGCCCTCAATGCAAAGGCTCTAGACGCAAATATTGGTGTGAGAGCTAATTCAATCAAGGAAACACTGCATGTTGGTGAAGGGCATATTGAAGAAGGATCAGCCGAGTGGTTCTTGTGGGAGAACAACTCCATTTGGCTCACTAACTTCACAACCATCAGGCTTCCAAGCAGCTCTCAAGGAAACTCAGTTTTCACACTCTATGCTTAGTGCCCTTTGAGTGCCTAGGACTGACATGAAGCTGGGAGAGCATCCCACACAAACGAATGCTCCACATGCGGGTTTCACATGCCACCAACTCCACATTCACAGGCAACTTCAGCGCCACAGCCGTTTTCAGATAGCCCTCAATGCAAAGGCTCTAGACGCAAATATTGGTGTGAGAGCTAATTCAATCAAGGAAACACTGCATGTTGGTGAAGGGCATATTGAAGAAGGATCAGCCGAGTGGTTCTTGTGGGAGAACAACTCCATTTGGCTCACTAACTTCACACACCATCAGGCTTCCAAGCAGCTCTCAAGGAAACTCAGTTTTCACACTCTATGCTTAGTGCCCTTTGAGTGCATTATCTAGGAATGAACCTGGTAGAGCATCCCACACAAACGAATGCTCCACATGCGGGTTTCACATGCCACCAACTCCACATTCACAGGCAACTTCAGAGCCACAGCCGTTTTCAGCTAGCCCTCAAAGCAAAGGCTCTAGACGCAAATATTGGTGTGAGAGCTAATTCAATCAAGGAAACACTGCATGTTGGTGAAGGACATATTGAAGAAGAATCAGCCGAGTGGTTCCTGTGGGAGAACAACTCCATTTGGCTCACTAACTTCACACACCATCAGGCTTCCAAGCAGCTCTCAAGGAAACTCAGTTTTCACACTCTATGCTGAGTGCTCTTTGTGTGCCTAGGACTGACATGAAGCTTGGTCAGCATCCCACACAAACGAATGCTCCACATGCGGGTTTCACATGCCACCAACTCCACATTCACAGGCAAGTTCAGCGCCACAGCCGTTTTCAGATAGCCCTCAATGCAAAGGCTCTAGACGCAAATATTGGTGTGAGAGCTAATTCAATCAAGGAAACACTGCATGTTGGTGAAGGGCATATTGAAGAAGGATCAGCCCAGTGGTTCTTGTGGGAGAACAACTCCATTTGGCTCACTAACTTCACACACGATCAGGCATCCAAGCAGCTCTCAAGGAAACTCAGTTTTCACACTCTATGCTGAGTGCTCTTTGTGTGCCTAGGACTGACATGAAGCTTGGTCAGCATCCCACACAAACGAATGCTCCACATGCGGGTTTCACATGCCACCAACTCCACATTCACAGGCAACTTCAGCGCCACAGCCGTTTTCAGATAGCCCTCAATGCAAAGGCTCTAGACGCAAATATTGGTGTGAGAGCTAATTCAATCAAGGAAACACTGCATGTTGGTGAAGGGCATATTGAAGAAGGATCAGCCGAGTGGTTCTTGTGGGAGAACAACTCCATTTGGCTCACTAACTTCACACACCATCAGGCTTCCAAGCAGCTCTCAAGGAAACTCAGTTTTCACACTCTATTCTTATTGTCCTTTGAGTGCCTGGGACTGAAATGAAGCTGAGAGAGCATCCCACATAAACGAATGCTCCACATGCGGGTTTCCCATGCCACCAACTCCACATTCACAGGCAACTTCAGCACCACAGCCGTTTTCAGATAGCCCTCAATGCAAAGGCTCTAGACGCAAATATTGGTGTGAGAGCTAATTCAATCAAGGAAACACTGCATGTTGGTTAAGGGCATATTGAAGAAGGATCAGCCGAGTGGTTCTTGTGGGAGAACAACTCCATTTGGCTCACTAACTTCACACACCATCAGGCTTCCACGCAGCTCTCAAGGAAACTCAGTTTTCACACTCTATGCTTAGTGCCCTTTTAGTGCATTATCTAGGAATGAACATGGTAGAGCATCCCACACAAACGAATGCTCGACATGCGGGTTTCACATGCCACCAACTCCACATTCACAGGCAACTTCAGCGCCACAGCCGTTTTCAGATAGCCCTCAATGCAAAGGCTCTAGACGCAAATATTGGTGTGAGAGCTAATTCAATCAAGGAAACACTGCATGTTGGTTAAGGGCATATTGAAGAAGGATCAGCCGAGTGGTTCTTGTGGGAGAACAACTCCATTTGGCTCACTAACTTCACACACCATCAGGCTTCCAAGCAGCTCTCAAGGAAACTCAGTTTTCACACTCTATGCTTAGTGCTCTTTGTGTGCCTAGGACTGAAATAAAGCTTGGTCAGCATCCCACACAAAGGAATGCTCCACATGCGGGTTTCATATGCCAGCAACTCCACATTCACAGGCAACTTCAGCGCCACAGCCGTTTTCAGATAGCCCTCAATGCAAAGGCTCTAGACGCAAATATTGGTGTGAGAGATAATTCAATCAAGGAAACACTGCATGTTGGTGAAGGGCATATTGAAGAAGGATCAGCCGAGTGGTTCTTGTGGGAGAACAACTCCATTTGGCTCACTAACTTCACACACCATCAGGCTTCCAAGCAGCTCTCAAGGAAACTTAGTTTTCACACTCTATGCTTAGTGCCCTTTGAGTGCCTGGGACTGAAATGAAGCTGGGAGAGCATCCAACATAAACGAATGCTCCACATGCGGGTTTCACATGCCACCAACTCCACATTCACAGGCAACTTCAGCGCCACAGCCGTTTTCAGATAGCCCTCAATGCAAAGGCTCTAGACGCAAATATTGGTGTGAGAGCTAATTCAATCAAGGAAACACTGCATGTTGGTGAAGGGCATATTGAAGAAGGATCAGCCGAGTGGTTCTTGTGGGAGAACAACTCCATTTGGCTCACTAACTTCACACACCATCAGGCTTCCAAGCAGCTCTCAAGGAAACTCAGTTTTCACACTCTATGCTTAGTGCCCTTTGAGTGCATTATCTAGGAATGAACCTGGTAGAGCATCCCACACAAACGAATGCTCCACATGCGGGTTTCACATGCCACCAACTCCACATTCACAGGCAACTTCAGAGCCACAGCCGTTTTCAGCTAGCCCTCAAAGCAAAGGCTCTAGACGCAAATATTGGTGTGAGAGCTAATTCAATCAAGGAAACACTGCATGTTGGTGAAGGACATATTGAAGAAGAATCAGCCGAGTGGTTCCTGTGGGAGAACAACTCCATTTGGCTCACTAACTTCACACACCATCAGGCTTCCAAGCAGCTCTCAAGGAAACTCAGTTTTCACACTCTATGCTTAGTGCTCTTTGTGTGCCTAGGACTGACATGAAGCTTGGTCAGCATCCCACACAAACGAATGCTCCACATGCGGGTTTCACATGCCACCAACTCCACATTCACAGGCAACTTCAGCGCCACAGCCGTTTTCAGATAGCCCTCAATGCAAAGGCTCTAGACGCAAATATTGGTGTGAGAGCTAATTCAATCAAGGAAACACTGCATGTTGGTGAAGGGCATATTGAAGAAGGATCAGCCGAGTGGTTCTTGTGGGAGAACAACTCCATTTGGCTCACTAACTTCACACACCATCAGGCTTCCAAGCAGCTCTCAAGGAAACTCAGTTTTCACACTCTATGTTTAGTGCCCTTTGAGTGCATTATCTAGGAATGAACCTGGTAGAGCATCCCACACAAACGAATGCTCCACATGCGGGTTTCACATGCCACCAACTCCACATTCACAGGCAACTTCAGCGCCACAGCCATTTTCAGATAGCCCTCAATGCAAAGGCTCTAGACGCAAATATTGGTGTGAGAGCTAATTCAATCAAGGAAACACTGCATGTTGGTGAAGGGCATATTGAAGAAGGATCAGCCGAGTGGTTCTTGTGGGAGAACAACTCCATTTGGCTCACTAACTTCACACACCATCAGGCATCCAAGCAGCTCTCAAGGAAACTCAGTTTTCACACTCTATGCTGAGTGCTCTTTGTGTGCCTAGGACTGACATGAAGCTTGGTCAGCATCCCACACAAACGAATGCTCCACATGCGGGTTTCACATGCCACCAACTCCACATTCACAGGCAACTTCAGCGCCACAGCCGTTTTCAGATAGCCCTCAATGCAAAGGCTCTAGACGCAAATATTGGTGTGAGAGCTAATTCAATCAAGGAAACACTGCATGTTGGTGAAGGGCATATTGAAGAAGGATCAGCCGAGTGGTTCTTGTGGGAGAACAACTCCATTTGGCTCACTAACTTCACACACCATCAGGCTTCCAAGCAGCTCTCAAGGAAACTCAGTTTTCACACTCTATTCTTATTGTCCTTTGAGTGCCTGGGACTGAAATGAAGCTGAGAGAGCATCCCACATAAACGAATGCTCCACATGCGGGTTTCACATGCCACCAACTCCACATTCACAGGCAACTTCAGCACCACAGCCGTTTTCAGATAGCCCTCAATGCAAAGGCTCTAGACGCAAATATTGGTGTGAGAGCTAATTCAATCAAGGAAACACTGCATGTTGGTTAAGGGCATATTGAAGAAGGATCAGCCGAGTGGTTCTTGTGGGAGAACAACTCCATTTGGCTCACTAACTTCACACACCATCAGGCTTCCACGCAGCTCTCAAGGAAACTCAGTTTTCACACTCTATGCTTAGTGCCCTTTTAGTGCATTATCTAGGAATGAACATGGTAGAGCATCCCACACAAACGAATGCTCGACATGCGGGTTTCACATGCCACCAACTCCACATTCACAGGCAACTTCAGCGCCACAGCCGTTTTCAGATAGCCCTCAATGCAAAGGCTCTAGACGCAAATATTGGTGTGAGAGCTAATTCAATCAAGGAAACACTGCATGTTGGTTAAGGGCATATTGAAGAAGGATCAGCCGAGTGGTTCTTGTGGGAGAACAACTCCATTTGGCTCACTAACTTCACACACCATCAGGCTTCCAAGCAGCTCTCAAGGAAACTCAGTTTTCACACTCTATGCTTAGTGCTCTTTGTGTGCCTAGGACTGAAATAAAGCTTGGTCAGCATCCCACACAAAGGAATGCTCCACATGCGGGTTTCATATGCCAGCAACTCCACATTCACAGGCAACTTCAGCGCCACAGCCGTTTTCAGATAGCCCTCAATGCAAAGGCTCTAGACGCAAATATTGGTGTGAGAGCTAATTCAATCAAGGAAACACTGCATGTTGGTGAAGGGCATATTGAAGAAGGATCAGCCGAGTGGTTCTTGTGGGAGAACAACTCCATTTGGCTCACTAACTTCACACACCATCAGGCTTCCAAGCAGCTCTCAAGGAAACTCAGTTTTCACACTCTATGCTTAGTGCCCTTTGAGTGCATTATCTAGGAATGAACCTGGTAGAGCATCCCACACAAACGAATGCTCCACATGCGGGTTTCACATGCCACCAACTCCACATTCACAGGCAACTTCAGAGCCACAGCCGTTTTCAGCTAGCCCTCAATGCAAAGGCTCTAGACGCAAATATTGGTGTGAGAGCTAATTCAATCAAGGAAACACTGCATGTTGGTGAAGGACATATTGAAGAAGAATCAGCCGAGTGGTTCCTGTGGGAGAACAACTCCATTTGGCTCACTAACTTCACACACCATCAGGCTTCCAAGCAGCTCTCAAGGAAACTCAGTTTTCACACTCTATGCTTAGTGCTCTTTGTGTGCCTAGGACTGACATGAAGCTTGGTCAGCATCCCACACAAACGAATGCTCCACATGCGGGTTTCACATGCCACCAACTCCACATTCACAGGCAACTTCAGCGCCACAGCCGTTTTCAGATAGCCCTCAATGCAAAGGCTCTAGACGCAAATATTGGTGTGAGAGCTAATTCAATCAAGGAAACACTGCATGTTGGTGAAGGGCATATTGAAGAAGGATCAGCCGAGTGGTTCTTGTGGGAGAACAACTCCATTTGGCTCACTAACTTCACACACCATCAGGCTTCCAAGCAGCTCTCAAGGAAACTCAGTTTTCACACTCTATGTTTAGTGCCCTTTGAGTGCATTATCTAGGAATGAACCTGGTAGAGCATCCCACACAAACGAATGCTCCACATGCGGGTTTCACATGCCACCAACTCCACATTCACAGGCAACTTCAGCGCCACAGCCATTTTCAGATAGCCCTCAATGCAAAGGCTCTAGACGCAAATATTGGTGTGAGAGCTAATTCAATCAAGGAAACACTGCATGTTGGTGAAGGGCATATTGAAGAAGGATCAGCCGAGTGGTTCTTGTGGGAGAACAACTCCATTTGGCTCACTAACTTCACACACCATCAGGCATCCAAGCAGCTCTCAAGGAAACTCAGTTTTCACACTCTATGCTGAGTGCTCTTTGTGTGCCTAGGACTGAAATGAAGCTTGGTCAGCATCCCACACAAACGAATGCTCCACATGCGGGTTTCACATGCCACCAACTCCACATTCACAGGCAACTTCAGCGCCACAGCCGTTTTCAGATAGCCCTCAATGCAAAGGCTCTAGACGCAAATATTGGTGTGAGAGCTAATTCAATCAAGGAAACACTGCATGTTGGTTAAGGGCATATTGAAGAAGAATCAGCCGAGTGGTTCTTGTGGGAGAACAACTCCATTTGGCTCACTAACTTCACACACCATCAGGCTTCCAAGCAGCTCTCAAGAAAACTCAGTTTTCACACTCTATGCTTATTGTCCTTTGAGTGCATTATCTAGGAATGAACATGGTAGAGCATCCCACACAAACGAATGCTCCACATGCGGGTTTCACATGCCACCAACTCCACATTCACAGGCAACTTCAGCGCCACAGCCGTTTTCAGATAGCCCTCAATGCAAAGGCTCTAGACGCAAATATTGGTGTGAGAGCTAATTCAATCAAGGAAACACTGCATGTTGGTGAAGGGCATATTGAAGAAGGATCAGCCGAGTGGTTCTTGTGGGAGAACAACTTCATTTGGCTCACTAACTTCACACACCATCAGGCTTCCAAGCAGCTCTCAAGGAAACTCAGTTTTCACACTCTATGTTTATTCACTTTGAGTGCATTATCTAGGAATGAACCTGGTAGAGCATCCCACACAAACGAATGCTCCACATGCGGGTTTCACATGCCACCAACTCCACATTCACAGGCAACTTCAGCGCCACAGCCGTTTTCAGATAGCCCTCAATGCAAAGGCTCTAGACGCAAATATTGGTGTGAGAGCTAATTCAATCAAGGAAACACTGCATGTTGGTGAAGGGCATATTGAAGAAGGATCAGCCGAGTGGTTCTTGTGGGAGAACAACTCCATTTGGCTCACTAACTTCACACACCATCAGGCTTCCAAGCAGCTCTCAAGGAAACTCAGTTTTCACACTCTATGCTTAGTGCCGTTTGAGTGCATTATCTAGGAATGAACCTGGTAGAGTATCCCACACAAACGAATGCTCCACATGCGGGTTTCACATGCCACCAACTCCACATTCACAGGCAACTTCAGCGCCACAGCTGTTTTCAGATAGCCCTCAATGCAAAGGCTCTAGACGCAAATATTGGTGTGAGAGCTAATTCAATCAAGGAAACACTGCATGTTGGTGAAGGGCATATTGAAGAAGGATCAGCCGAGTGGTTCTTGTGGGAGAACAACTCCATTTGGCTCACTAACTTCACACACCATCAGGCTTCCAAGCAGCTCTCAAGGAAACTCAGTTTTCACACTCTATGCTTAGTGCCCTTTGAGTGCCTAGGACTGACATGAAGCTGGGAGAGCATCCCACACAAACGAATGCTCCACATACGGGTTTCACATGCCACCAACTCCACATTCACAGGCAACTTCAGCGCCACAGCCGTTTTCAGATAGCCCTCAATGCAAAGGCTCTAGACGCAAATATTGGTGTGAGAGCTAATTCAATCAAGGAAACACTGCATGTTGGTGAAGGGCATATTGAAGAAGGATCAGCCGAGTGGTTCTTGTGGGAGAACAACTCCATTTGGCTCACTAACTTCACACACCATCAGGCTTCCAAGCAGCTCTCAAGGAAACTCAGTTTTCACACTCTATGCTTAGTGCCCTTTGAGAGCATTATCTAGGAATGAACCTGTGAGAGCATCCCACACAAACGAATGCTCCACATGCGGGTTTCACATGCCACCAACTCCACATTCACAGGCAACTTCAGAGCCACAGCCGTTTTCAGCTAGCCCTCAAAGCAAAGGCTCTAGACGCAAATATTGGTGTGAGAGCTAATTCAATCAAGGAAACACTGCATGTTGGTGAAGGACATATTGAAGAAGAATCAGCCGAGTGGTTCTTGTGGGAGAACAACTCCATTTGTCTCACTAACTTCACACACCATCAGGCTTCCAAGCAGCTCTCAAGGAAACTCAGTTTTCACACTCTATGCTGAGTGCTCTTTGTGTGCCTAGGACTGACATGAAGCTTGGTCAGCATCCCACACAAACGAATGCTCCACATGCGGGTTTCACATGCCACCAACTCCACATTCACAGGCAAGTTCAGCGCCACAGCCGTTTTCAGATAGCCCTCAATGCAAAGGCTCTAGACGCAAATATTGGTGTGAGAGCTAATTCAATCAAGGAAACACTGCATGTTGGTGAAGGGCATATTGAAGAAGGATCAGCCGAGTGGTTCTTGTGGGAGAACAACTCCATTTGGCTCACTAACTTCACACACCATCAGGCTTCCAAGCAGCTCTCAAGGAAACTCAGTTTTCACACTCTATGTTTAGTGCCCTTTGAGTGCATTATCTAGGAATGAACCTGGTAGAGCATCCCACACAAACGAATGCTCCACTTGCGGGTTTCACATGCCACCAACTCCACATTCACAGGCAACTTCAGCGCCACAGCCGTTTTCAGATAGCCCTCAATGCAAAGGCTCTAGACGCAAATATTGGTGTGAGAGCTAATTCAATCAAGGAAACACTGCATGTTGGTGAAGGGCATATTGAAGAAGGATCAGCCGAGTGGTTCTTGTGGGAGAACAACTCCATTTGGCTCACTAACTTCACACACCATCAGGCATCCAAGCAGCTCTCAAGGAAAATCAGTTTTCACACTCTATGCTGAGTGCTCTTTGTGTGCCTAGGACTGACATGAAGCTTGGTCAGCATCCCACACAAACGAATGCTCCACATGCGGGTTTCACATGCCACCAACTCCACATTCACAGGCAACTTCAGCGCCACAGCCGTTTTCAGATAGCCCTCAATGCAAAGGCTCTAGACGCAAATATTGGTGTGAGAGCTAATTCAATCAAGGAAACACTGCATGTTGGTGAAGGGCATATTGAAGAAGGATCAGCCGAGTGGTTCTTGTGGGAGAACAACTCCATTTGGCTCACTAACTTCACACACCATCAGGCTTCCAAGCAGCTCTCAAGGAAACTCAGTTTTCACACTCTATTCTTATTGTCCTTTGAGTGCCTGGGACTGAAATGAAGCTGAGAGAGCATCCCACATAAACGAATGCTCCACATGCGGGTTTCACATGCCACCAACTCCACATTCACAGGCAACTTCAGCACCACAGCCGTTTTCAGATAGCCCTCAATGCAAAGGCTCTAGACGCAAATATTGGTGTGAGAGCTAATTCAATCAAGGAAACACTGCATGTTGGTGAAGGGCATATTGAAGAAGGATCAGCCGAGTGGTTCTTGTGGGAGAACAACTCCATTTGGCTCACTAACTTCACACACCATCAGGCTTCCAAGCAGCTCTCAAGGAAACTCAGTTTTCACACTCTATGCTTAGTGCCCTTTTAGTGCATTATCTAGGAATGAACATGGTAGAGCATCCCACACAAACGAATGCTCCACATGCGGGTTTCACATGCCACCAACTCCACATTCACAGGCAACTTCAGCGCCACAGCCGTTTTCAGATAGCCCTCAATGCAAAGGCTCTAGACGCAAATATTGGTGTGAGAGCTAATTCAATCAAGGAAACACTGCATGTTGGTGAAGGGCATATTGAAGAAGGATCAGCCGAGTGGTTCTTGTGGGAGAACAACTCCATTTGGCTCACTAACTTCACACACCATCAGGCTTCCAAGCAGCTCTCAAGGAAACTCAGTTTTCACACTCTATGCTTAGTGCTCTTTGTGTGCCTAGGACTGACATGAAGCTTGGTCAGCATCCCACACAAAGGAATGCTCCACATGCGGGTTTCACATGCCACCAACTCCACATTCACAGGCAACTTCAGCGCCACAGCCGTTTTCAGATAGCCCTCAATGCAAAGGCTCTAGACGCAAATATTGGTGTGAGAGCTAATTCAATCAAGGAAACACTGCATGTTGGTTAAGGGCATATTGAAGAAGAATCAGCCGAGTGGTTCTTGTGGGAGAACAACTCCATTTGGCTCACTAACTTCACACACCATCAGGCTTCCAAGCAGCTCTCAAGGAAACTCAGTTTTCACACTCTATTCTTATTGTCCTTTGAGTGCCTGGGACTGAAATGAAGCTGAGAGAGCATCCCACATAAACGAATGCTCCACATGCGGGTTTCACATGCCACCAACTCCACATTCACAGGCAACTTCAGCGCCACAGCCGTTTTCAGATAGCCCTCAATGCAAAGGCTCTAGACGCAAATATTGGTGTGAGAGCTAATTCAATCAAGGAAACACTGCATGTTGGTGAAGGGCATATTGAAGAAGGATCAGCCGAGTGGTTCTTGTGGGAGAACAACTCCATTTGGCTCACTAACTTCACACACCATCAGGCTTCCAAGCAGCTCTCAAGGAAACTCAGTTTTCACACTCTATGCTTAGTGCCCTTTTAGTGCATTATCTAGGAATGAACATGGTAGAGCATCCCACACAAACGAATGCTCCACATGCGGGTTTCACATGCCACCAACTCCACATTCACAGGCAACTTCAGCGCCACAGCCGTTTTCAGATAGCCCTCAATGCAAAGGCTCTAGACGCAAATATTGGTGTGAGAGCTAATTCAATCAAGGAAACACTGCATGTTGGTGAAGGGCATATTGAAGAAGGATCAGCCGAGTGGTTCTTGTGGGAGAACAACTCCATTTGGCTCACTAACTTCACACACCATCAGGCTTCCAAGCAGCTCTCAAGGAAACTCAGTTTTCACACTCTATGCTTAGTGCCCTTTGAGTGCCTAGGACTGACATGAAGTTGGGAGAGCATCCCACACAAACGAATGCTCCACATGCGGGTTTCACATGCCACCAACTCCACATTCACAGGCAACTTCAGCGCCACAGCCGTTTTCAGATAGCCCTCAATGCAAAGGCTCTAGACGCAAATATTGGTGTGAGAGCTAATTCAATCAAGGAAACACTGCATGTTGGTGAAGGGCATATTGAAGAAGGATCAGCCGAGTGGTTCTTGTGGGAGAACAACTCCATTTGGCTCACTAACTTCACACACCATCAGGCTTCCAAGCAGCTCTCAAGGAAACTCAGTTTTCACACTCTATGCTTAGTTCCCTTTGAGTGCATTATCTAGGAATGAACCTGGTAGAGCATCCCACACAAACGAATGCTCCACATGCGGGTTTCACATGCCACCAACTCCACATTCACAGGCAACTTCAGAGCCACAGCCGTTTTCAGATAGCCCTCAATGCAAAGGCTCTAGACGCAAATATTGGTGTGAGAGCTAATTCAATCAAGGAAACACTGCATGTTGGTGAAGGACATATTGAAGAAGAATCAGCCGAGTGGTTCTTGTGGGAGAACAACTCCATTTGGCTCACTAACTTCACACACCATCAGGCTTCCAAGCAGCTCTCAAGGAAACTCAGTTTTCACACTCTATGCTGAGTGCTCTTTGTGTGCCTAGGACTGACATGAAGCTTGGTCAGCATCCCACACAAACGAATGCTCCACATGCGGGTTTCACATGCCACCAACTCCACATTCACAGGCAACTTCAGCGCCACAGCCGTTTTCAGATAGCTCTCAATGCAAAGGCTCTAGACGCAAATATTGGTGTGAGAGCTAATTCAATCAAGGAAACACTGCATGTTGGTGAAGGGCATATTGAAGAAGGATCAGCCGAGTGGTTCTTGTGGGAGAACAACTCCATTTGGCTCACTAACTTCACACACCATCAGGCTTCCAAGCAGCTCTCAAGGAAACTCAGTTTTCACACTCTATGCTTAGTGCCCTTTGAGTGCATTATCTAGGAATGAACCTGGTAGAGCATCCCACACAAACGAATGCTCCACATGCGGGTTTCACATGCCACCAACTCCACATTCACAGGCAACTTCAGCGCCACAGCCGTTTTCAGATAGCCCTCAATGCAAAGGCTCTAGACGCAAATATTGGTGTGAGAGCTAATTCAATCAAGGAAACACTGCATGTTGGTGAAGGGCATATTGAAGAAGGATCAGCCGAGTGGTTCTTGTGGGAGAACAACTCCATTTGGCTCACTAACTTCACACACCATCAGGCTTCCAAGCAGCTCTCAAGGAAACTCAGTTTTCACACTCTATGTTTAGTGCCCTTTGAGTGCCTAGGACTGAAATGAAGCTGGGAGAGCATCCCACACAAACGAATGCTCCACATGCGGGTTTCACATGCCACCAACTCCACATTCACAGGCAACTTCAGCGCCACAGCCGTTTTCAGATAGCCCTCAATGCAAAGGCTCTAGACGCAAATATTGGTGTGAGAGCTAATTCAATCAAGGAAACACTGCATGTTGGTGAAGGGCATATTGAAGAAGGATCAGCCGAGTGGTTCTTGTGGGAGAACAACTCCATTTGGCTCACTAACTTCACACACCATCAGGCTTCCAAGCAGCTCTCAAGGAAACTCAGTTTTCACACTCTATGCTTAGTGCCGTTTGAGTGCATTATCTAGGAATGAACCTGGTAGAGTATCCCACACAAACGAATGCTCCACATGCGGGTTTCACATGCCACCAACTCCACATTCACAGGCAACTTCAGCGCCACAGCCGTTTTCAGATAGCCCTCAATGCAAAGGCTCTAGACGCAAATATTGGTGTGAGAGCTAATTCAATCAAGGAAACACTGCATGTTGGTGAAGGGCATATTGAAGAAGGATCAGCCGAGTGGTTCTTGTGGGAGAACAACTCCATTTGGCTCACTAACTTCACACACCATCAGGCTTCCAAGCAGCTCTCAAGGAAACTCAGTTTTCACACTCTATGCTTAGTGCCCTTTGAGTGCCTAGGACTGACATGAAGCTGGGAGAGCATCCCACACAAACGAATGCTCCACATACGGGTTTCACATGCCACCAACTCCACATTCACAGGCAACTTCAGCGCCACAGCCGTTTTCAGATAGCCCTCAATGCAAAGGCTCTAGACGCAAATATTGGTGTGAGAGCTAATTCAATCAAGGAAACACTGCATGTTGGTGAAGGGCATATTGAAGAAGGATCAGCCGAGTGGTTCTTGTGGGAGAACAACTCCATTTGGCTCACTAACTTCACACACCATCAGGCTTCCAAGCAGCTCTCAAGGAAACTCAGTTTTCACACTCTATGCTGAGTGCTCTTTGTGTGCCTAGGACTGACATGAAGCTTGGTCAGCATCCCACACAAACGAATGCTCCACATGCGGGTTTCACATGCCACCAACTCCACATTCACAGGCAACTTCAGCGCCACAGCCGTTTTCAGATAGCCCTCAATGCAAAGGCTCTAGACGCAAATATTGGTGTGAGAGCTAATTCAATCAAGGAAACACTGCATGTTGGTGAAGGGCATATTGAAGAAGGATCAGCCGAGTGGTTCTTGTGGGAGAACAACTCCATTTGGCTCACTAACTTCACACACCATCAGGCTTCCAAGCAGCTCTCAAGGAAACTCAGTTTTCACACTCTATGCTTAGTGCCCTTTGAGTGCATTATCTAGGAATGAACCTGGTAGAGCATCCCACACAAACGAATGCTCCACTTGCGGGTTTCACATGCCACCAACTCCACATTCACAGGCAACTTCAGCGCCACAGCCGTTTTCAGATAGCCCTCAATGCAAAGGCTCTAGACGCAAATATTGGTGTGAGAGCTAATTCAATCAAGGAAACACTGCATGTTGGTGAAGGGCATATTGAAGAAGGATCAGCCGAGTGGTTCTTGTGGGAGAACAACTCCATTTGCCTCACTAACTTCACACACCATCAGGCTTCCAAGCAGCTCTCAAGGAAACTCAGTTTTCACACTCTATGCTTAGTGCCCTTTGAGTGCCTAGGACTGAAATGAAGCTGGGAGAGCATCCCACACAAACGAATGCTCCACATGCGGGTTTCACATGCCACCAACTCCACATTCACAGGCAACTTCAGCGCCACAGCCGTTTTCAGATAGCCCTCAATGCAAAGGCTCTAGACGCAAATATTGGTGTGAGAGCTAATTCAATCAAGGAAACACTGCATGTTGGTGAAGGGCATATTGAAGAAGGATCAGCCGAGTGGTTCTTGTGGGAGAACAACTCCATTTGGCTCACTAACTTCACACACCATCAGGCTTCCAAGCAGCTCTCAAGGAAACTCAGTTTTCACACTCTATGCTTAGTGCCGTTTGAGTGCATTATCTAGGAATGAACCTGGTAGAGTATCCCACACAAACGAATGCTCCACATGCGGGTTTCACATGCCACCAACTCCACATTCACAGGCAACTTCAGCGCCACAGCCGTTTTCAGATAGCCCTCAATGCAAAGGCTCTAGACGCAAATATTGGTGTGAGAGCTAATTCAATCAAGGAAACACTGCATGTTGGTGAAGGGCATATTGAAGAAGGATCAGCCGAGTGGTTCTTGTGGGAGAACAACTCCATTTGGCTCACTAACTTCACACACCATCAGGCTTCCAAGCAGCTCTCAAGGAAACTCAGTTTTCACACTCTATGCTTAGTGCCCTTTGAGTGCCTAGGACTGACATGAAGCTGGGAGAGCATCCCACACAAACGAATGCTCCACATACGGGTTTCACATGCCACCAACTCCACATTCACAGGCAACTTCAGCGCCACAGCCGTTTTCAGATAGCCCTCAATGCAAAGGCTCTAGACGCAAATATTGGTGTGAGAGCTAATTCAATCAAGGAAACACTGCATGTTGGTGAAGGGCATATTGAAGAAGGATCAGCCGAGTGGTTCTTGTGGGAGAACAACTCCATTTGGCTCACTAACTTCACACACCATCAGGCTTCCAAGCAGCTCTCAAGGAAACTCAGTTTTCACACTCTATGTTTATTGCCCTTTGAGTGCATTTTCTAGGAATGAACCTGGTAGAGCATCCCACACAAACGAATGCTCCACTTGCGGGTTTCACATGCCACCAACTCCACATTCACAGGCAACTTCAGCGCCACAGCCGTTTTCAGATAGCCCTCAATGCAAAGGCTCTAGACGCAAATATTGGTGTGAGAGCTAATTCAATCAAGGAAACACTGCATGTTGGTGAAGGGCATATTGAAGAAGGATCAGCCGAGTGGTTCTTGTGGGAGAACAACTCCATTTGGCTCACTAACTTCACACACCATCAGGCTTCCAAGCAGCTCTCAAGGAAACTCAGTTTTCACACTCTATGCTTAGTGCCGTTTGAGTGCATTATCTATAAATGAACCTGGTAGAGTATCCCACACAAACGAATGCTCCACATGCGGGTTTCACATGCCACCAACTCCACATTCACAGGCAACTTCAGCGCCACAGCCGTTTTCAGATAGCCCTCAATGCAAAGGCTCTAGACGCAAATATTGGTGTGAGAGCTAATTCAATCAAGGAAACACTGCATGTTGGTGAAGGGCATATTGAAGAAGGATCAGCCGAGTGGTTCTTGTGGGAGAACAACTCCATTTGGCTCACTAACTTCACACACCATCAGGCTTCCAAGCAGCTCTCAAGGAAACTCAGTTTTCACACTCTATGCTTAGTGCCCTTTGAGTGCCTAGGACTGACATGAAGCTGGGAGAGCATCCCACACAAACGAATGCTCCACATACGGGTTTCACATGCCACCAACTCCACATTCACAGGCAACTTCAGCGCCACAGCCGTTTTCAGATAGCCCTCAATGCAAAGGCTCTAGACGCAAATATTGGTGTGAGAGCTAATTCAATCAAGGAAACACTGCATGTTGGTGAAGGGCATATTGAAGAAGGATCAGCCGAGTGGTTCTTGTGGGAGAACAACTCCATTTGGCTCACTAACTTCACACACCATCAGGCTTCCAAGCAGCTCTCAAGGAAACTCAGTTTTCACACTCTATGCTTAGTGCCCTTTGAGTGCATTATCTAGGAATGAACCTGGTAGAGCATCCCACACAAACGAATGCTCCACATGCGGGTTTCACATGCCACCAACTCCACATTCACAGGCAACTTCAGCGCCACAGCCGTTTTCAGCTAGCCCTCAAAGCAAAGGCTCTAGACGCAAATATTGGTGTGAGAGCTAATTCAATCAAGGAAACACTGCATGTTGGTGAAGGGCATAATGAAGAAGAATCAGCCGAGTGATTCCTGTGGGAGAACAACTCCATTTGTCTCACTAACTTCACACACCATCAGGCTTCCAAGCAGCTCTCAAGGAAACTCAGTTTTCACACTCTATGCTGAGTGCTCTTTGTGTGCCTAGGACTGACATGAAGCTTGGTCAGCATCCCACACAAACGAATGCTCCACATGCGGGTTTCACATGCCACCAACTCCACATTCACAGGCAACTTCAGCGCCACAGCCGTTTTCAGATAGCCCTCAATGCAAAGGCTCTAGATGCAAATATTGGTGTGAGAGCTAATTCAATCAAGGAAACACTGCATGTTGGTGAAGGGCATATTGAAGAAGGATCAGCCGAGTGGTTCTTGTGGGAGAACAACTCCATTTGGCTCACTAACTTCACACACCATCAGGCTTCCAAGCAGCTCTCAAGGAAACTCAGTTTTCACACTCTATGTTTAGTGCCCTTTGAGTGCATTATCTAGGAATGAACCTGGTAGAGCATCCCACACAAACGAATGCTCCACTTGCGGGTTTCACATGCCACCAACTCCACATTCACAGGCAACTTCAGCGCCACAGCCGTTTTCAGATAGCCCTCAATGCAAAGGCTCTAGACGCAAATATTGGTGTGAGAGCTAATTCAATCAAGAAAACACTGCATGTTGGTGAAGGGCATATTGAAGAAGAATCAGCCGAGTGGTTCTTGTGGGAGAACAACTCCATTTGGCTCACTAACTTCACACACCATCAGGCATCCAAGCAGCTCTCAAGGAAAATCAGTTTTCACACTCTATGCTGAGTGCTCTTTGTGTGCCTAGGACTGACATGAAGCTTGGTCAGCATCCCACACAAACGAATGCTCCACAT
This sequence comes from Ochotona princeps, assembly GCF_030435755.1. Taxonomy (NCBI): domain Eukaryota; kingdom Metazoa; phylum Chordata; class Mammalia; order Lagomorpha; family Ochotonidae; genus Ochotona; species Ochotona princeps. The sequence continues at coordinate 9,092 of NW_026696802.1, read as the reverse complement.
GCGGGTTTCACATGCCACCAACTCCACATTCACAGGCAACTTCAGCGCCACAGCCTTTTTCAGATAGCCCTCAATGCAAAGGCTCTAGACGCAAATATTGGTGTGAGAGCTAATTCAATCAAGGAAACACTGCATGTTGGTTAAGGGCATATTGAAGAAGAATCAGCCGAGTGGTTCTTGTGGGAGAACAACTCCATTTGGCTCACTAACTTCACACACCATCAGGCTTCCAAGCAGCTCTCAAGGAAACTCAGTTTTCACACTCTATTCGTATTGTCCTTTGAGTGCATTATCTAGGAATGAACATGGTAGAGCATCCCACACAAACGAATGCTCCACATGCGGGTTTCACATGCCACCATTCCACATTCACAGGCAACTTCAGCGCCACAGCCGTTTTCAGATAGCCCTCAATGCAAAGGCTCTAGACGCAAATATTGGTGTGAGAGCTAATTCAATCAAGGAAACACTGCATGTTGGTGAAGGGCATATTGAAGAAGGATCAGCCGAGTGGTTCTTGTGGGAGAACAACTCCATTTTCCTCACTAACTTCACACACCATCAGGCTTCCAAGCAGCTCTCAAGGAAACTCAGTTTTCACACTCTATGTTTAGTGCCCTTTGAGTGCATTATCTAGGAATGAACCTGGTAGAGCATCCCACACAAAAAAATGCTCCACTTGCGGGTTTCACATGCCACCAACTCCACATTCACAGGCAACTTCAGCGCCACAGCCGTTTTCAGATAGCCCTCAATGCAAAGGCTCTAGACGCAAATATTGGTGTGAGAGCTAATTCAATCAAGGAAACACTGCATGTTGGTGAAGGGCATATTGAAGAAGGATCAGCCGAGTGGTTCTTGTGGGAGAACAACTCCATTTGGCTCACTAACTTCACACACCATCAGGCTTCCAAGCAGCTCTCAAGGAAACTCAGTTTTCACACTCTATGCTTGGTGCCCTTTGAGTGCCTAGGACTGAAATGAAGCTGGGAGAGCATCCCACACAAACGAATGCTCCACATGCGGGTTTCACATGCCACCAACTCCACATTCACAGGCAACTTCAGCGCCACAGCCGTTTTCAGATAGCCCTCAATGCAAAGGCTCTAGACGCAAATATTGGTGTGAGAGCTAATTCAATCAAGGAAACACTGCATGTTGGTGAAGGGCATATTGAAGAAGGATCAGCCGAGTGGTTCTTGTGGGAGAACAACTCCATTTGGCTCACTAACTTCACACACCATGAGGCTTCCAAGCAGCTCTCAAGGAAACTCAGTTTTCACACTCTATGCTTAGTGCCCTTTGAGTGCATTATCTAGGAATGAACCTGGTAGAGCATCCCACACAAACGAATGCTCCACATGCGGGTTTCACATGCCACCAACTCCACATTCACAGGCAACTTCAGAGCCACAGCCGTTTTCAGCTAGCCCTCAAAGCAAAGGCTCTAGACACAAATATTGGTGTGAGAGCTAATTCAATCAAGGAAACACTGCATGTTGGTGAAGGGACATATTGAAGAAGAATCAGCCGATTGGTTCTTGTAGGAGAACAACTCCATTTGGCTCACTAACTTCACACACCATCAGGCTTCCAAGCAGCTCTCAAGGAAACTCAGTTTTCACACTCTATGTTTAGTGCCCTTTGAGTGCATTATCTAGGAAAGAACCTGGTAGAGCATCCCACACAAACGAATGCTCCACATGCGGGTTTCACATGCCACCAACTCCACATTCACAGGCAACTTCAGCGCCACAGCCGTTTTCAGATAGCCCTCAATGCAAAGGCTCTAGACGCAAATATTGGTGTGAGAGCTAATTCAATCAAGGAAACACTGCATGTTGGTGAAGGGCATATTGAAGAAGGATCAGCCGAGTGGTTCTTGTGGGAGAACAACTCCATTTGGCTCACTAACTTCACACACCATCAGGCTTCCAAGCAGCTCTCAAGGAAACTCAGTTTTCACACTCTATGCTTAGTGCCCTTTGAGTGCATTATCTAGGAATGAACCTGGTAGAGCATCCCACACAAACGAATGCTCCACATGCGGGTTTCACATGCCACCAACTCCACATTCACAGGCAACTTCAGAGCCACAGCCGTTTTCAGCTAGCCCTCAATGCAAAGGCTCTAGACGCAAATATTGGTGTGAGAGCTAATTCAATCAAGGAAACACTGCATGTTGGTGAAGGGCATATTGAAGAAGAATCAGCCGAGTGGTTCTTGTAGGAGAACAACTCCATTTGGCTCACTATCTTCACACACCATCAGGCTTCCAAGCAGCTCTCAAGGAAACTCAGTTTTCACACTCTATGCTTAGTGCTCTTTGTGTTCCTAGGACTGAAATGAAGCTTGGTCAGCATCCCACACAAACGAATGTTCCACATGCGGGTTTCACATGCCACCAACTCCACATTCACAGGCAACTTCAGCGCCACAGCCGTTTTCAGATAGCCCTCAATGCAAAGGCTCTAGACGCAAATATTGGTGTGAGAGCTAATTCAATCAAGGAAACACTGCATGTTGGTGAAGGGCATATTGAAGAAGGATCAGCCGAGTGGTTCTTGTGGGAGAACAACTCCATTTGGCTCACTAACTTCACACACCATCAGGCTTCCAAGCAGCTCTCAAGGAAACTCAGTTTTCACACTCTATGCTTAGTGCCCTTTGAGTGCCTATGACTGAAATGAAGCTTGGAGAGCATCCCACATAAAGGAATGCTCCACATGCGGGTTTCACATGCCACCAACTCCACATTCACAGGCAACTTCAGCGCCACAGCCGTTTTCAGATAGCCCTCAATGCAAAGGCTCTAGACGCAAATATTGGTGTGAGAGCTAATTCAATCAAGGAAACACTGCATGTTGGTGAAGGGCATATTGAAGAAGGATCAGCCCAGTATTTCTTGTGGGAGAACAACTCCATTTGGCTCACTAACTTCACACACGATCAGGCATCCAAGCAGCTCTCAAGGAAACTCAGTTTTCACACTCTATGCTGAGTGCTCTTTGTGTGCCTAGGACTGACATGAAGCTTGGTCAGCATCCCACACAAACGAATGCTCCACATGCGGGTTTCACATGCCACCAACTCCACATTCACAGGCAACTTCAGCGCCACAGCCGTTTTCACACAGCCCTCAATGCAAAGGCTCTAGACGCAAATATTGGTGTGAGAGCTAATTCAATCAAGAAACACTGCATGTTGGTGAAGGGCATATTGAAGAAGAATCAGCCGAGTGGTTCTTGTGGGAGAACAACTCCATTTGGCTCACTAACTTCACACACGATCAGGCATCCAAGCAGCTCTCAAGGAAACTCAGTTTTCACACTCTATGCTTAGTGCCCTTTGAGTGCCTAGGACTGAAATGAAGCTGGGAGAGCATCCCACACAAACGAATGCTCCACATACGGGTTTCACATGCCACCAACTCCACATTCACAGGCAACTTCAGCGCCACAGCCGTTTTCAGATAGCCCTCAATGCAAAGGCTCTAGACGCAAATATTGGTGTGAGAGCTAATTCAATCAAGGAAACACTGCATGTTGGTGAAGGGCATATTGAAGAAGGATCAGCCGAGTGGTTCTTGTGGGAGAACAACTCCATTTGGCTCACTAACTTCACACACCATCAGGCTTCCAAGCAGCTCTCAAGGAAACTCAGTTTTTACACTCTATGCTTAGTGCTCTTTGTGTTCCTAGGACTGAATGAAGCTTGCTCAGCATCCCACACAAACGAATGTTCCACATGCGGGTTTCACATGCCACCAACTCCACATTCACAGGCAACTTCAGCGCCACAGCCGTTTTCAGATAGCCCTCAATGCAAAGGCTCTAGACTCAAATATTGGTGTGAGAGCTAATTCAATCAAGGAAACACTGCATGTTGGTTAAGGGCATATTGAAGAAGAATCAGCCGAGTGGTTCTTGTGGGAGAACAACTCCATTTGGCTCACTAACTTCACACACCATCAGGCTTCCAAGCAGCTCTCAAGGAAACTCAGTTTTCACACTCTATTCTTATTGTCCTTTGAGTGCATTATCTAGGAATGAACCTGGTAGAGCATCCCACACAAACGAATGCTCCACATGCGGGTTTCACATGCAACCAACTCCACATTCACAGGCAACTTCAGCGCCAAAGCCGTTTTCAGATAGCCCTCAATGCAAAGGCTCTAGACGCAAATATTGGTGTGAGAGCTAATTCAATCAAGGAAACACTGCATGTTGGTGAAGGGCATATTGAAGAAGGATCAGCCGAGTGGTTCTTGTGGGAGAACAACTCCATTTGGATCACTAACTTCACACACCATCAGGCTTCCAAGCAGCTCTCAAGGAAACTCAGTTTTCCCACTCTATGTTTAGTGCCCTTTGAGTGCATTATCTAGGAATGAACCTGGTAGAGCATCCCACACAAACGAATGCTCCACTTGCGGGTTTCACATGCCACCAACTCCACATTCACAGGCAACTTCAGCGCCACAGCCGTTTTCAGATAGCCCTCAATGCAAAGGCTCTAGACGCAAATATTGGTGTGAGAGCTAATTCAATCAAGGAAACACTGCATGTTGGTGAAGGGCATATTGAAGAAGGATCAGCCGAGTGGTTCTTGTGGGAGAACAACTCCATTTGGCTCACTAACTTCACACACCATCAGGCTTCCAAGCAGCTCTCAAGGAAACTCAGTTTTCACACTCTATGCTTAGTGCCCTTTGTATGGCTAAGACTGAAATGAAGCTGGGAGAGCATCCCACACAAACGAATGCTCCACATACGGGTTTCACATGCCACCAACTCCACATTCACAGGCAACTTCAGCACCACAGCCGTTTTCAGATAGCCCTCAATGCAAAGGCTCTAGACGCAAATATTGGTGTGAGAGCTAATTCAATCAAGGAAACACTGCATGTTGGTGAAGGGCATATTGAAGAAGGATCAGCCGAGTGGTTCTTGTGGGAGAACAACTCCATTTGGCTCACTAACTTCACACACCATCAGGCTTCCAAGCAGCTCTCAAGGAAACTCAGTTTTCACACTCTATGCTTAGTGCCCTTTGAGTGCCTAGGACTGAAATGAAGCTTGGAGAGCATCCCACATAAAGGAATGCTCCACATGCGGGTTTCACATGCCACCAACTCCACATTCACAGGCAACTTCAGCGCCACAACCGTTTTCAGATAGCCCTCAATGCAAAGGCTCTAGACGCAAATATTGGTGTGAGAGCTAATTCAATCAAGGAAACACTGCATGTTGGTGAAGGGCATATTGAAGAAGGATCAGCCGAGTGGTTCTTGTGGGAGAACAACTCCATTTGGCTCACTAACTTCACACACCATCAGGCTTCCAAGCAGCTCTCAAGGAAACTCAGTTTTCACACTCTATGCTTAGTGCCCTTTGAGTGCCTAGGACTGAAATGAAGCTTGGAGAGCATCCCACACAAACGAATGCTCCACATGCGGGTTTCACATGCCACCAACTCCACATTCACAGGCAACTTCAGCGCCACAGCCGTTTTCAGATAGCCCTCAATGCAAAGGCTCTAGACGCAAATATTGGTGTGAGAGCTAATTCAATCAAGGAAACACTGCATTTTGGTGAAGGGCATATTGAAAAAGAATCAGCCGAGTGGTTCTTGTGGAGAACAACTCCATTTGGCTCACTAACTTCACACACCATCAGGATTCCAAGCAGCTCTCAAGGAAACTAAATTTTCACACTCTATGCTGAGTGCTCTTTGTGTGCCTAGGACTGAAATGAATCTTGGTCAGCATCCCACACAAACGAATGCTCCACATGCGGGTTTCACATGCCACCAACTCCACATTCACAGGCAACTTCAGCGCCACAGCCGTTTTCAGATAGCCCTCAATGCAAAGGCTCTAGACGCAAATATTGGTGTGAGAGCTAATTCAATCAAGGAAACACTGCATGTTGGTGAAGGGCATATTGAAGAAGGATCAGCCGAGTGGTTCTTGTGGGAGAACAACTCCATTTGGCTCACTAACTTCACACACCATCAGGCTTCCAAGCAGCTCTCAAGGAAACTCAGTTTTCACACTCTATGCTTAGTGCCCTTTGAGTGCATTATCTGGGAATGAACATGGTAGAGCATCCCACACAAACGAATGCTCCACATGCGGGTTTCACATGCCACCAACTCCACATTCACAGGCAACTTCAGCGCCACAGCCGTTTTCAGATAGCCCTCAATGCAAAGGCTCTAGACGCAAATATTGGTGTGAGAGCTAATTCAATCAAGGAAACACTGCATGTTGGTGAAGGGCATATTGAAGAAGGATCAGCCGAGTGGTTCTTGTAGGAGAACAACTCCATTTGGCTCACTAACTTCACACACCATCAGGCTTCCAAGCAGCTCTCAAGGAAACTCAGTTTTCACACTCTATGCTTAGTGCCCTTTGAGTGCATTATCTGGGAATGAACATGGTAGAGCATCCCACACAAACGAATGCTCCACATGCGGGTTTCACATGCCAGCAACTCCACATTCACAGGCAACTTCAGCGCCACAGCCGTTTTCAGATAGCCCTCAATGCAAAGGCTCTAGACGCAAATATTGGTGTGAGAGCTAATTCAATCAAGGAAACACTGCATGTTGGTGAAGGGCATATTGAAGAAGGATCAGCCGAGTGGTTCTTGTGGGAGAACAACTCCATTTGGCTCACTAACTTCACACACCATCAGGCTTCCAAGCAGCTCTCAAGGAAACTCAGTTTTCACACTCTATGCTTAGTGCCCTTTGAGTGCATTATCTAGGAATGAACCTGGTAGAGCATCCCACACAAACGAATGCTCCACATGCGGGTTTCACATGCCACCAACTCCACATTCACAGGCAACTTCAGCGCCACAGCCGTTTTCAGATAGCCCTCAATGCAAAGGATCTAGACGCAAATATTGGTGTGAGAGCTAATTCAATCAAGGAAACACTGCATGTTGGTGAAGGGCATATTGAAGAAGGATCAGCCGAGTGGTTCTTGTGGGAGAACAACTCCATTTGGCTCACTAACTTCACACACCATCAGGCTTCCAAGCAGCTCTCAAGGAAACTCAGTTTTCACACTCTATGCTTAGTGCCCTTTGAGTGCCTAGGACTGAATATGAAGCTTGGAGAGAATCCCACATAAAGGAATGCTCCACATGCGGGTTTCACATGCCACCAACTCCACATTCACAGGCAACTTCAGCGCCACAGCCGTTTTCAGATAGCCCTCAATGCAAAGGCTCTAGACGCAAATATTGGTGTGAGAGCTAATTCAATCAAGGAAACAATGCATGTTGGTGAAGGGCATATTGAAGAAGGATCAGCCGAGTGGTTCTTGTGGGAGAACAACTCCATTTGGCTCACTAACTTCACACACCATCAGGCTTCCAAGCAGCTCTCAAGGAAACTCAGTTTTCACACTCTATGCTTAGTGCCCTTTGAGTGCATTATCTAGGAATGAACCTGGTAGAGCATCCCACACAAACGAATGCTCCACTTGCGGGTTTCACATGCCACCAACTCCACATTCACAGGCAACTTCAGCGCCACAGCCGTTTTCAGATAGCCCTCAATGCAAAGGCTCTAGACGCAAATATTGGTGTGAGAGCTAATTCAATCAAGGAAACACTGCATGTTGGTGAAGGGCATATTGAAGAAGAATCAGCCGAGTGGTTCTTGTGGGAGAACAACTCCATTTGGATCACTAACTTCACACACCATCAGGCTTCCAAGCAGCTCTCAAGGAAACTCAGTTTTCACACTCTATTCTTATTGTCCTTTGAGTGCATTATCTAGGAATGAACAGGGTAGAGCATCCCACACAAACGAATGCTCCACATGCGGGTTTCACATGCCACCAACTCCACATTCACAGGCAACTTCAGCGCCACAGCCGTTTTCAGATAGCCCTCAATGCAAAGGCTCTAGACGCAAATATTGGTGTGAGAGCTAATTCAATCAAGGAAACACTGCATGTTGGTGAAGGGCATATTGAAGAAGGATCAGCCGAGTGGTTCTTGTGGGAGAACAACTCCATTTGGCTCACTAACTTCACACACCATCAGGCTTCCAAGCAGCTCTCAAGGAAACTCAGTTTTCACACTCTATGCTTAGTGCCCTTTTTAGTGCATTATCTAGGAATGAACCTGGTAGAGCATCCCACACAAACGAATGCTCCACATGCGGGTTTCACATGCCACCAACTCCACATTCACAATGGTCACAGAAGGCATTACTATGACACTGACTGGCATTCAAGAACCATACTCGGGGCTAGAATGTGTAATCATACGTGGACCAATCCCCTGACACTCTGACCCCATTGGACGGTTTAGAATGGGCCGGTGGAGTCTATGCAGGAGGCATGACAGTCTATAGGACGCTCTGGCTGACCAGAGTAACCTCTGGCATAGTTAACACTGGCTGGCAACAGGCCTGGTGTGGAAGGAGAGCGTGGTGGAGGCCTTGGCTGAGTTCAGCCTACCACTAAGGGGCACAGGAACTGGAGGGAGGCTGAGTTCTGGCCGGGTCACAGTTGTAATCCCTTGGCACAAATATCAATTCGGCTTTGACGCACCATTCCGGATTAGACCACAGCACAGTTTGGTGCTCCGGAGGACCAGGATAGACGTTGGACGGGCTCGGCTAGGCCTCAACCCCATCTGAGCCATATATGAGATATGCGTGGGTATGGACGAGCCGTGGCTGGGCTGAAACTCTCAACAACAGGAATCAGAATGGATTGAAGAGCGGAGCTGGCTGAAGGACCTGCTGGAATGCGTGAAGCCCGACACCATGAAGGAGTCGGAGGGAGGAACCTGAACAGATCCTCTGACAGGACACTGACTCTACAAATAAACGCAAGAAGCATGGAGGTAAATAACCCAGAAGAGGCTTTGGAATGTGACCCACTGGAATACACTTGGCTCGGGTTGGGGCAGACCAGGCTGAGTCGGTTCACGTCATCCACTGGCAAGCCCAAGTGCTGAAACTGTGTGGGTGCCTGGCCGGGTTTCGTTGCGATAAAAAAAAAAAAAAGTATAAAACACAAAATGCCAAGGTGAAATGGCCTGTGCTAGCAGGGAATGCAA